>NC_054554.1:3197500-3211000 GCF_017654505.1 Polyodon spathula
CTACAATTACATTGGCCATGAACTGTTATAAATTCAACAACATGATTATATTTTTTTCAGCTAATACCTTAGCGACTGGTTTATTTTATTTTTTTGTAACTTGATTGCACCATTTAAATGTCAGGTTCGTGTATTAATAAAGCAGTATCACTTAATTGCTCATTTACATAAAAAGATTATACCCATGCCTTGCCAGAGGCTCTCTTGGCAGCAATTTTATAGGTTTTTTTTATAACCAATAGAAGATCAGCATTGTTAACAAGTCTCATGAGAAATAAGCTGCACTGCCTTTCAAAACAAGCCCAACCCATTTCAGAGTGGGGGTGTTTATACAAATTCCATATTTCTTTCTAATGATGTGCATATACATTGACATCACCAAAACCACCCCTATGACCATTAACTATTGAAGTCATGTCACTTGTTACAAAAAACCTTAACTCTCAAAACATTAAAGCGACTCGATAAAAACAAGCAGACTTGGCAGCTGTGAAGATCAGCTTCTTCCACAGCTAGCCAATCAGAAATGATAGGGGTGGGATGTAAACACTTTAAAAGGTTATGTGCTTTGGTGCTGGACTTCTGCAATTAATTTTTCAGAAACTTGCCTGGCTCTCTAGAAATATACCCGGAATGTCTTTCTAGCAGCATAATGAACATAGGACAAACTATTGTCTGATGGACAAAGTACAACGGCAGAACTTGTCCGTCACACGAATCTTGTTGCCCCAGACGTCGGGCGATATGAATTGCACACCCCTGGGTTATATTTTTAAATGTCATGGAGAAATGCTTATTCAATTGTTACTTGGTTATGACATTCTGTATGTTACTAACATACATGTGATCTTTCAGGAACCTTTCATCCAGGCCAGTGTGACATTCTTAAAGCGACGGTGCCCTTCCATCATGGGAGGCCTGGCTCCAGAAAAGGAGCAGCCCAAAAGTGCACAGCTCCCTCCTGAAACACTGGCTACCATGCTGGCCTGTATGCAGTCCTGTGCAGGGTAAGGCTGTATGTTTTGAGTTGGAACCTTTTGAAAGCTTTTGCTTTTCCTAATATTTTGGCTATGCACTGTCTTTAAACCTGTGATGTCTTTGAACCCGTATCTTTACAGGCTACGCAACAGTGCTAAACAATTGTACTTGTTATAACTGGGGCCTCTCAGCAACAACTGGGTTGCTCTTTTAAATGCAAGTTACACTTCTCTCCACTTTTTTTTACTAGAGGTTTAGCTGTGGGGTCATGTGTTTTCAAAGACCTGGTATAATTCCTTTTAAATTAAATAAAAATAACATGTTTTATCTTTTGCCAGGAGTGTTTCCCAGGAACTGTCAGAAACAATTCTGACCATGGTAGCGAACTGTAGCAATGTCATGAACAAAGCCAGACAACCACCCCCAGGAGTCATGCCAAAGGGACGTGCTCCTAGCACCAGCAGCTTAGATGCTATCTCCCCTGTACAGGTATCGGTCTCCGTCTCCCCTCTTCAGGTGATGGGCTTAATATATAACGCAACAATACTATTAATGGAACTTGAAATACCAGATTTAGCATTTGCAGAAGGCTTATGTTGGACTGTAGCTTTAACTCTGGATGTATTAGCATATGTGTTAAGTGTTGTGTTTTTCTTTTTGTTGTGTAAGTTAGATTTAGTTTTATTTATATACAGTATTTGACCTGGATAAACATATAAATGTAAAATTTAAGAAATTCTGATTAATGTTTAACAATTGTGAAATTATGGTATTTTATGAATGCAACCTGCTATGTAACTTGCTACTTTTTAATAAGAATTTGAACTACCTCCTGATACATATTTTAACTTTTCCCTTTTTAGATTGATCCCTTGTCTGGGATGGCATCTCTGAATATAAGTGGCTCTGCTGCGTCCCACACGCAGAGCATGCAGGGATTTCCCACAAACCTGAGTTCTGCATTCAGCAACCCCCAGTCACCAGCCAAGGCTTTCCCTGCTCTCACCAATCCCAGCCAGACAACACCATTCAGTGGCATTGGAGGCCTCTCATCTCAACTTCCAGGTAAAGTTGTGAACCTTTCCTAGAAAATTAATTGTTCCTCCTTCTCTGACGTGTCTTAACATGTAACAAACACAGTATTGTAAAT
The DNA here is from genome assembly GCF_017654505.1 of Polyodon spathula. NCBI lineage: Eukaryota > Metazoa > Chordata > Actinopteri > Acipenseriformes > Polyodontidae > Polyodon > Polyodon spathula. The sequence goes on from NC_054554.1 coordinate 3,199,629, forward strand.
CTGCACTATTCTTGATCCCATGAAGCCTCTGACCCAGTAACTTCATGGGCTTCTCAACAGTGCTAAAATAAAGACTTGTCAAAATCGGGGCTCTAGATCAGCTGACTTGCCCTTTTAAGTGCAAGTTACAGGTTTAAGAAATAGTCATACCTGGTAGAAACTGTAAACATCTTTATAGAGCCATACTTAATTGCAAGAGTTTGTCTGATGTCAAGCCATTATTATTGATAACTTTACAAACAAGAATAGCATTGTTTGCTAAACATGGCGTCCTCCCCCTGACTGTTGCAGGTTCTTTAGGATCGAGTAGCTTGACAAGCATGGGAAGTGGACTTGGTATACCAACTGTGAACAGTGACCCTTTTGGACAGAGAAAGATGAGCACATCTGGATTGAACCCACCCACCTTCCAGCAGAGTAAGATAATGCCTTGTAAGTGGTTGTGTCGTCTGACTGAGTGAGTGAAAGTTGTCTACTGTATTTCCTCCCAACATGTTCAGCATCTCTTCTGTCTTTGGAATAAACTGTTCAAATGTTAATACATGTAATGTGTGGATTTTACCTACATTAAATTTTTAGTTGTCTTAATATATTAAACTGAAGAAAAGCAGCTTCTTTATAAAATCAAGGGGAAATACAGGTCAGTGTCTCGTTTGGTCTTGTGTTTTCAGACGCAACCAGTGTGAAAAGTCTTACTGTATTACATTTGCTATTACCATTACCAGGACGTTTAGCCTAGTAGTAAACTAAGCAATACACATAGTCCTTTGTATTTCTTAGATTACATTTCAACAGGAATTTGGAAGAATGCAAGACTAGATATTACTTTTGCTGTTCAGTTATTTTTCTAGCCTCAACCATTGGATACTATACAACTGTTTGCCCTGTAAAATTGTGTGTGAATGCTTGTCTACATACTAAATGATATAGGCACAGTCAGCTTAATTTTTGGCTGGGGGGGGGGCGGGCGACTAATTGGCTTAATTTGGCAACAAATAATTGTATAAACATTTGCACTTTTCCTGTGTTCTTTTTAATCTCTAAATAGCATTACGTCAAATACTGACTGATGCCTGCATGCTCTGTCTGTTTTGTTTTTTGCCATTTGGTAAGAAAATAAATATTAACACCCCCTCCCCATTTTTAGCTGATCTCTCTCAGGTGTGGCCTGAGGCAAACCAGCACTTTAGCAAAGAGATTGATGATGAAGCCAACAGCTACTTTCAGCGCATTTACAATCATCCACCTCACCCCACCATGTCCGTGGATGAGGTGAGTTCTAGTAAATCTGTGTACTAAACGCCTACAGTTTATGAAGTGAAGACTTGAATCATAGCCCTTTCAGTTGTCCGTCACAATCAGTTGTCAGTTACTCCGAAGCCTACAAGCACAATAAGTAGTCCGCTTTGCACCGACTTTGAACCAGTTTACTAAATTTGTGGCTTTACAGGCAGAGCAGCAGTGACTTATTTATAACTGGTGTTTTTCTGTGATGACCCTGGGTTGTTTTTTTTTTAAAAGCAAGTAACAAATACATAGCGGCTCCAATGGACATATTTACATTTCAGTTACATTCCTTTATGGGTTTAGTACATATAGCTAAAATCAGTTCTAAGGTCTGATAATATATAATAATGTTTGAAGTAGAAGTGAAAAGGGTGCTTACTATTGACAGTTTCAGTTATGATACAAATTATTTTACGGTGATCTCAATCATTTTTACGAAATCAAAGGATATACAAGCAAATATTGCTTTAATAAGTAATTGAAGAGAGTTATCAGTAATGAGCATGTTTTTGTTTTTGGACAGGTCCTGGAGATGTTGCAGAGGTTCAAGGACTCCAACATTAAGCGGGAGCGTGAAGTGTTTAATTGCATGCTGAGGAACCTATTTGAGGAGTATCGTTTCTTCCCTCAGTATCCTGACAAGGAACTGCACATCACTGCCTGCCTCTTTGGTGGAATCATTGAGAAGGGACTGGTCACGTACATGGCGCTGGGGCTGGCCCTGCGCTATGTCCTTGAAGCCTTAAGGAAACCATTTGGATCCAAGATGTATTACTTTGGTATCGCTGCCCTAGATAGATTTAAAAATAGGTTTGTTACTTGCTTGGCTTTCTTTTTGTTATTCATTTGGCTTTATTGTCAAGCGGGGGTTTTACTCTACCAGAACTCAAGTGGAATTTGCTGCTTTGTATGAAAGTGCCTTCACAGGAGAATCTCATTTTAGGTTTTTTGTTGTTTGTGCTGTGGATAGGTAAATGATTGTATGACTCATGATACTTGTGTATGAATAAGAAATTTTAAATTAGCACATTTTAGTGTTGGGAAACCTATTCTGCTGTAGCACATGGATATTCTTTGCTGTTACACAAAATTGAATTGCAGTGATCTACACAATAGTGATTTTATTTAATACAGATGTGTCGATCGCTATACTAAGTTATCAAATAGTTGCATGTGACATCTGAATTTAATATTGCTTTTTTAATTTTTTTTGTATAAGATTGAAGGATTATCCCCAGTATTGTCAGCACTTGGCATCTATTACTCACTTTCTACAGTTCCCTCATCATTTACAGGAGGTAAGCACTCCCTAACTATGAATTTAAATGAATGAGTTGAGTCTAATGCCTCTGGGACTATCTCCTGTCTGTCAGATGCCAAAGATTGAGAGCTTTGTGTGTTTTATTTTTGGAATTGTGTTATTTACATCTTTCTTTAGGAATGTCAACCCTGCTGGAAGAAAAAAGATATTACTTCTAGATAGATAAATGTTTTTCTGCCTGTTTTTACGTCCTGTGTGTGCAGTATATCGAGTATGGGCAACAGTCCCGCGACCCTCCAGTGAAGATGCAGGGCTCGATCACTACGCCTGGCAGCCTTGCTCTTGCACAGGCTCAGGCTCAGGCTCAAGTGCCCCCCAAGGCTCCTCTCCCTGGCCAGGTTAGCACCATAGTAACAACATCTACCACAGCCACTGTTGCTAAAACCACTACCATCACCCGCCCCACTGGAGTCAGCTTCAAGAAGGATGTGCCTGTGAGTATTGGTAACGCAGGGAAATGGAAATAGTTTAACTTGTTGTGGATTACTGTATGTGTAGATTTACATATGTGCCAACCAGTAATTTAACTTAGTATTGTAGTCTATTTCGTCATTCATCTGCCTCCTCTGACATGTCAAGGAAGGGTTTAATGTAAACTAGTTAAGTTAACTTAAATCTCCAAGTGTTTTGTTAATATGCAGGTATTTAACAAGTGTGCTATTTAAAAATGTTTTACATTGCTTGTCATTTTTCAGCCTTCCATAAACACAACCAACATTGACACACTGCTTGTGGCCACAGACCAAACAGAAAGAATAGTGGAGCCACCTGAAAATGTTCAAGAGAAGATTGCCTTCATCTTTAACAATCTCTCTCAGTCCAATATGGCACAAAAGGCGAGTCTTACCATATAATTGCTTCCATCTAGAACTGTAGTTTAAAGTTTTACATCCAGAGATTAAAGGTTTGTCAATGTCCCGTCTAAAGAAAGTTAATAAGTAGGTAGGCTCAAGTTTTAAGTGTAAAAGGTAGATTTATAGAACTTGCAAAACACTGGTAAATGTTGAGGCATTTTGCTTATTTCTATATTTATAATTCTAGGCTTTAGTGCTCCCTGTTAATGCAAAAAAATTGATTAAATGTAGTGAAAACTCTGGTTTACTTATTTTGAAAGGTTGAAGAGCTGAAGGAGACCGTGAAAGAGGAGTTTATGCCTTGGGTTTCGCAATATCTCGTGATGAAGAGAGTCAGCATTGAGCCCAACTTTCACAGCCTTTACTCCAACTTCCTGGATACACTGAAAAACCAAGATTTTATCAAAATGGTTCTAAGTGAAACCTACAGAAATATAAAGGTAAGACTTGACTGCCCATGCTTTTCGTTTTCGTTTTTTAGTGTGGGAATTGTTTTGTCAATCTCTTATTGAACTGTCTCTCTTTAAAGGGCTGTCCAGGAGTCCATATTATAATTTAATGGTGCTGGAGCTTACATGCCTACATCCCAAAATGCAGTTTGCCAAGCATATAGAAAAGTATATATTTCCTTATTGGTGCATAATTTTGGTATAGACATTTTTATTTCTGTTTTTATAAAGTTAAGGGCAGGAGACTTATGTATAAACCTACTTTTATAGCTAATTGTTTAGAGGTGTTCAAAGTAGAAACGAAGTAATGACTTCTGTTTTGTTTCATTTTGTTTTTGTCCAGGTCCTACTGACTTCCGATAAAGCTGCAGCTAACTTCTCTGATAGATCCCTCCTGAAGAACCTGGGCCACTGGCTGGGCATTATCACATTGTCAAAAAACAAACCCATCTTGTATACAGTAAGTAGACTCTCAAAGGGAAATTGAGCCTATGCATATTAACAAACTCCTAACCAGTACATTCATGGCATATTTCAGCTGAACCATTCACCTTTTGTAAACTTAATGCAAGCATTCTCTATACCCACTAACCAAGTCTTAATTGATGAAAGCAAGATATGGAGCTAAGTAATGGGTTAACTTTTTTATTTTTATATATATATATTTATCTAGGATTTGGAAATAAAGTCTTTGCTGCTGGAAGCTTACGTGAAGGGACAGCAAGAGCTTCTCTATGTGGTCCCATTTATTGCCAAAGTGTTGGAATCCAGCGTGAGGAGTATGGTGAGAAATACTGTTGCACACAACACATTTTGCGTCCTTTGCACCAGACAATTATATTTATCATCATCTTCGTCAGCCAACTGACATGCTTTATTTCTCCCTCCTAGATTTTCAGGCCTCAGAACCCATGGACTATGGCAATCATGAATGTACTGGCAGAACTTCACCAGGAGCATGACTTGAAGGTTGGTCACTTTATCTGAGGCTTAGTCCTGTTTTAAACCTTTCTATATAAAGTGTGGTGTGTGTTTTTTTTTTTAATTGTCTTTTTTAAACCATATATTTTTTATAGAGAACCTTGTGCCCAGTCTTGATTCTGATCAGATGCAGTTCTTGTTACCTAAACAATCAAACTGTAACTCCCTTTTCCAGCTGAACCTGAAGTTTGAGATTGAAGTACTGTGCAAGAATCTGTCCCTGGATATCAATGACCTTAAGCCTGGAAACCTGCTGAAAGACAAAGAAAAGTTGAAGGCCCTAGATGAGCAGCTTTCCGCACCAAAGAAGGAAGCTAAACCACCTGAGGAAATGCTACCCATTGTCCCACCTGGTATGTGCATTAACCTGGTGCATGACTTTCTGAGTGTATACCTCATACATTTAAAGATTGTCTTAATCGAGTTGTGCAAAATGAATATGCATTCTGAATTTCACTCATATCCTATTGAATTGCTGGATTACCAGTCTGGGACTTTGTAGCTATGTAATGAGAAAGATTTGGTGGTTGCCTAAGGATGTTCGCTTGCTGAACTGCCCTTTGTTATTCAGGGTTGCGTGTTTTTTTTACCAGTTAAATTGAACACATTTAACTTGGGTGGTTAACAGTCCAGTCCTTTAGTAAGTAATTGTGGGGAGGTTAAACTTGGCTGGCACTTGCGTTACAATTAGTTATGGGTGTGAAGTTTTTTTAATGTTTGTTTTGAGCCTCGGCTTGGATCCATTTTCCATGTTTTTAATCATGATAGCCTTTTTAACCTACAGGAGAATTTCTCCCCTTTGCAGCTGCAACGTCTACACCTGCCACAACTACTACATGCACAGCCACAGGTCCACCAACTCCTCAGTTTAGTTATCATGATATTAATGTCTATGCTCTGGCAGGGCTTGCTCCTCACATAAATTTCAACCAAAATGTAAGTTTTATATAATTCTGCTTAAATTCTGATAATTTTTGTGTTCATATGGATAATAAGCATTTTTGTATAATGTCAAGTGTTACAGTTTGCCTAAAAATTAACATGTTTAGAAGATTAGATTAATTGTACCAGATTTATTTTATGATTTGGTTAACAATAAATAAAAAAAATAAAACTAAGATGAGATTAATCCTACCTCTCCTTGCAGATACCCTTGTTCCAGGCCCACCTGCAACTGAAGCAGTATGTGCGGCAAGCTATAGAGAGGGCAGTCCAGGAGCTTGTTCACCCTGTTGTGGATCGCTCCATCAAAATTGCCATGACCACCTGCGAGCAGATTGTCAGGAAGGACTTTGCTCTGGACTCTGAGGAGTCACGCATGCGTGTTGCCGCACATCATATGATGCGTAACCTGACAGCAGGGATGGCTATGATCACCTGTAGGGAACCTCTGCTCATGAGCATCGCTAGCAATCTGAAGAACAGCTTTGCTACGGCCCTCAGGGTAAAGTGACTTTCTTAAACCAATTTTATTGTGCAAGAGTTTTTTTTTTTTTTTTTTTTTTTTTTTTTTAATTGAGTATTAAATTACAGCCACTAAATTAAACTGAATTTGAGATGCTCCAGTATTAGCTGTACCCCCTTAATCCGATACACTAGTTGTGCATCAGGAGGCATTATTTTTCTGACAACATACCTCAACGCTTTTCTGAAAGGACTGCCTTCTCAACAAGGCTATAAGGATATGTCGGTCTGCAAATTAGATAACCAGTGGGGAACCTTTTAAATGTTGTACAGTGTTTAACGTATGGACTTGTTTCCCAGGCTCCAACCCAACAACAGAGGGAAATGATGGAACAGGCAGCCGCACAGATAGCCCAGGATAACTGTGAACTTGCTTGCTGCTTTATACAGAAAACAGCAGTGGAAAAAGCTGGCCCAGAAATGGATAAGAGGCTCGCAACTGTAAGTGACATTTTACATACAGATCCAAGTTAAAGGTATAATAATTATGGTATTAACTTCCCCACCCAATTTGTTTTTCATAATCTAGGAATTTGAGCTGCGAAAACATGCCAGACAAGAGGGCCGTCGATACTGCGATCCTGTGGTACTGACCTATCAAGCAGAGCGCATGCCAGAACAAATCAGGCTTAAGGTGGGCTTAAAGTGACGGCATTTTATATTTGTGAATGTGTTCATGATTACATTTTAGACCATGAGGATTAGTAAATTACATTTTTATTCTGCCATTGAAAAGCAGAAGAAATAACTTGCAACTATTGCATGTGCCTTTTTAGTTTTGTATAGTTTGAGTTGTTGTGGAATGCAAACAAGATACCGTAGTAATTTTGTACTGACTTTTTGTTGTCCTTAAAGGTCGGTGGTGTGGACCCTAAGCAGCTGGCTGTTTATGAGGAGTTTGCACGCAATGTTCCCGGTTTCCTTCCCAGCAATGATCTCTCACAGCCCACAGGTTTCCTGGCTCAACCCATGAAGGTACCTGTTTCTGGACATGGCTTTCTGTTGTACAAGGAGACCAAAAATATCCGTAATACTTTAGACCACTTTGTGGTATTGGCCAAAGTACTGTACTGGAGTTGTGATGAGTTGAGGCTGTCTGAGAACGGGTAAAATCAAATCATAGTGTATGCTTTACCTCTTGCTAGTAAACTGCACCATGAACAATGGTAAGTTTAGGAAACTGTATGTCTTCCACTGTATTTTAGGATAGGTACTGGCAACTTAATTACTATTTTTAGGTGTTAACTTTTTATTGCATGTTTTTTATAAAAAAAAATGTCCCGTCCCCAACACAGCAACCAGCCTGGGCAACAGATGATGTGGCACAGATCTATGACAAGTGCATTGCTGATCTGGAGCAGCACTTGCATGCAATCCCTCCTGCGTTGGCTATGAACCCCCAGACGCAGGCCCTGCGTAGTCTGCTAGACGCTGTGGTGGTGGCAAGGAGTTCACGCGAAACCATTGCAGCATTGGGCTTGCTACAGAAGGTGAGCAGTATGGGGGGGGTGTCTTTTTTAGTGGGGTGGGCTGGGGGAAAGGACAGTTATGGACCAAGTCATGAAAGGGTGTTTTTAAGTTGCTGTTAACCAATGATTTTTCATAATGCAGGTTTTTTTTAAATGCTTTTAAATTTCTTATGTATTAGGCTGTGGAAGGATTACTCGATGCGACAAGTGGTGCTGATGCAGACCTCCTGCTCCGGTACCGTGAGTGTCACCTGTTGGTTCTGAAGGCCCTGCAGGATGGCCGTGCCTATGGCTCTCAGTGGTGCAACAAGCAGATCACCAGGTCAGTGCTGAATGTCATACCTCTGGGGTTATTCTTTTGCACTATTACGCCTCCTGTATGCATCTTTTCATTGTGAGGTTACCACTTTAACCCTTTGCAGTCCACTTATTCTGTGCTTATTGGGCGTGTCTGGTCCAGTTTATTTTTACATGTGCTGTTTTAAAAGTTTTTCGGCGTTAAACCGGTTTAAAAGGCACTGCACAGTAAAAGGACACTCAGTACTGCATCTCCAGACAAGCCCCACCCCTTGTTTGCTGTATTTTTCTACATACCTTTTTATAGACATGCATACGGATAAATACGATTGATCAGGAGAGGATTATCACCAAACTCAATGTGATCCAAGTTATTTTATTGCTGTAACATTTCAAAATGCTCTGCAAATGTCTGATTTTCTTTGAGCAATAAATGCGAAAGTTGCTATCTCTTTTGTGTCCGTGTTCTCAGTGGTGCAGGGGCTATGTGTATTCCTCAGATACGCCCCCTTTCGGCTCCTGTCGGTCTCACTCGCCCGTTGATAGGTTCTCTCAGCTTTTTCCGGAGAAAAAACGACAAGAGACCTGTGCTTTTGTGTCTTTTTGATGTCAGACATGTTCTGACATAGGACCACAATGGGTTAAATGAGTTTCTCACTCTATAGGTGAGGAACAGCTTTAATGTTTAAATGTGTTTAAGTGAAGAGATTTAAGGAAATTGTATGGTTAACCTGGATTTCAATAATCAGGATCCTCATCTAATGCTCTTTACCTATACTGGAAGAATAAGAAGGTTTTAAGTTTACTTACTCCTAAAGGCATTGGTTAGATCTCCTTAAAGGGGAAGTCTCATTCAATTTGTACTCCCCTGATTTACCTTGGTGTTTGTGTAAACGGATGTGCTGCTCCTACTGAGTCACTGCTTGCCATGTGCAAGAGCCCTGCGCTACTTCCCAGAATCCTACTGGAAAATGATGTTGCAAAATGCAGTCTGTATCCATGAGACTGATTTTTGGTTTTGTGTGTAGGTGCTTGATTGAATGTCGTGACGAGTACAAATACAATGTTGAAGCTGTGGAGCTGCTGATCAGAAACCATCTGGTTAATATGCAGCAGTATGACCTACACCTAGCCCAGGTGAGAATACTTAATTTGTTGCTGTCTTTATTTATTTCCCAGAAGTAATTTGTCTAAAGCAAGGTTGCCTGTCTTTCCTAGTCAATGGAAAATGGCCTGCATTATATGGCTGTGGCGTTCGCTATGCAGTTGGTGAAGTTACTTCTGGTGGATGAGAGGAGTGTGAGCCACATCACTGAAGCTGACCTGTTCCACACCATTGAGACACTCATGAGGACCAGTGCCCACTCCAGAGCAAATGCTCCTGAGGGGTAAGTGTGTTTTGCACATTACACTTCTATATTGAATTGACTCCTTTTACTGGGGTGTGTTTTTTTCCTGAGGCTGTTTGGTAGACGTGCCTCATAGTTTGTGAGAAACTTGTAACCATTCGTAATAAATTCAAGTATACTTTCCATATGTGACTAATCCAAAGATTCTTAAATCATTGTAAAGTGTTTCTTTTAATTTTTTATAAACTATTTAAATCTGACAGCAAAATAGTATCTTTCTCCTACAAGTGAAGGCGGTAAAATGGAGTAACCCCTATCTAAAATAAAATGACTTTAGGTGGATGCTATGCTTACTTCTGTGATTTTTGAAGGCACACCACCACCACCCCCCTCCTCAGTACTGTAAAACCAACTTTTTTTTCTTTGAACAGCTTGGATGATGGTTACTCCGTTCTAGCTGAGACCCCCTCAAATAGTAAACTTGCATCTGTTGCAGAAGATTACAGGTAGCCACTGAATAACAACTTCACTTCACGATGCCTTGATTTCTCCACATTAGACAGGGTGTAGGACCTCCTCTGGGAAACTGGCAAGTGTGCTCAAAGGCAGCACTGGAAGGGGAACAAATAAAAAAATGAAGAAAACTTTACAGTAATATTTAATTTCCAATTTAACAGGCTGCCCCAGCTAATGGAAGTGGTCCGGTCAAACTATGAAGCAATGATTGACCGTGCCCACGGAGGGCCTAATTTCATGATGCACTCTGGGATCTCGCAGGCATCGGAATATGATGACCCTCCTGGCCTGAGGGAGAAGGCAGAGTACCTACTGAGAGAATGGGTGAACCTCTACCACTCTGCAGCTGCCGGTCGAGACAGCACCAAGGCTTTCTCTGCCTTTGTGGGACAGGTATTGACACAGTCCGTCAGCAATAACGTAAAAGTAGTCTTGCAGGACCCCAGCAGTATACGTGGGTTGAGAATCTCAAGTTGTGTTTGGGAACATTTCTCATGTATATTTAGTTTGTGTTTTTTGTTTAGCAGTTTAATTAATGTCTCAAGTTTTGCTAAAATGCTTGCATTGAAGGCTTCAAACCTTTGTGGGTTCCCGTTGGAGTTAGAGCAGTATTACAGGTTTATCCATGTGTCAGCTGTTTTTGTAGTGCGGTGGTTTTTTTTGTGTGCCCTATAACGTATATTTATTTTAATCTCCCCTCCTCTGTTAGATGCACCAGCAGGGAATCCTGAAGACAGACGATCTGATAACCCGTTTCTTCCGACTGTGCACGGAGATGTGTGTGGAGATCAGTTACCGCGCACAGGCAGAACAGCAGCACAACCCTGCTGCCAGTGCTGCCATCATCCGTGCCAAGTGCTACCATAACCTAGATGCCTTTGTTAGACTCATCGCACTTCTAGTCAAACACTCTGGAGAGGCGACTAACACAGTGACGAAGATCAACCTACTCAACAAGGTCTGTATTTAATATATATATATAGTTGCATCTAAGACCTTTTGCTTCTGTACATAATGTATTTAAATTACAACAGAGCTGTTTCAGTCTTGTGGGTGAAAATGCTACTGCTTATTTTAGGCTATAGTGTTTAATTTAATCTGTTTTGAGGAGCATTTTTCACAACAAACATCTAACTAGTTTAATCTAACTGTCCATTTTTAGGTTCTGGGTATTGTGGTCGGAGTCCTTATTCAGGACCATGATGTCCGGCAGACTGAGTTTCAACAACTGCCCTATCACAGAATTTTCATCATGCTGCTGTTGGAGTTGAATGCACCAGAGCATGTACTGGAAACCATTAACTTCCAGACATTGACTGCTTTCTGGTAAGTTACTGACAGCAGCTAAAATCTCTGAGGCAAACAAAGAAGGCTACTGTAAATCA
>NC_054554.1:3511500-3704000 GCF_017654505.1 Polyodon spathula
AACAAAACACTCAAGATAATTTCACAGTACTCCTTCTGGTTCAGCGTTACCATAATAGGTCACCTTGTTATGTCCCCTTTTGTACCGTCAGTCACGCCCCCTTATTAGTGAGAGCAATTGTTTCTCTACCAATCCTCGGTTGCCACATCGCTTCCCTTCCGGGTCGATGACTTGGTGTACTGTAGCTCTGCCCCCTTTCTAGATGGCCGACTTCCACCTAACCCTTGGAATGAATTGTCAGGCTATCCAGTCGAGGGCACTCTGTTCCCTTTACACAGTGCCCTCACCGGTTGGGAGGGAGATTTATAACCAAGGTTCATTCTTTCTCTGTCACAGGAGGTTATGACAATAGTCCAAGCAGCGTAACTTTAATTCGATACCGTCAGCCACGCTGAAGAGAAGATAGCTAATACAGGCAATATAAACTCAATTTGAAATGCTGCTAGCTCTTTATCTACCCAGCATTGTAAAAGAGAGTGCCAGACAAAAATCTAAAGCAGTTCAATTGTGTGCAAGCACTCTGCTGAAAACATGCCTTCCCGTGATTGCAATCTCACTTTGTCACAATCAGCTCTCCACCTGACCTTGTTACATTTCCTGGGTTCTGTTGCTTAACTTGATGTGAGATTGGAGTCTGCCTCATCATTTTCTGGGCAGTCTTCACTGCGAGAACAGGCTCAGAAGACAGCAGAACGGAGGCTATCCAGCTGAAATAACTTCCCATTTCAACTCTTCTCATTCTTTAAAAGAGAATTAATAAGTGGAAAATAAAAAAGAGAGCGCAGTGGTAATTGGTGCCATTTACTAGCCCCGCTCCCTGGTATCCTCACATGATCGGCTTTTTCTAATCATAATTCTTCTTCTGAATCGTTGCAGACTCCACTTTGTATCATAGTTCAGACTTCACATGTCTCTATTCTGCTAAGAATTATTATTATTATTATTATTATTATTATTATTATTATTATTTATTTTATTTTTTTACTACCTTGAGTTGAATTTAAGTTTGATGACTTTTAGATTGAAAACATTCCTAGGATTGTCAATCATAGTTAGCATAAAAGCTTCTTCAAATCAATGCAGTTGTCTGAATTGTATTGTGGTGGCTGTACATTTATCAGCTTACAATATCGTCTTCTACATGCTTAATCTACTACTACAAACTGTTTTACTGTTGGCCCTTCCTCACTAATATTAATGAAAAAATATAACGCGAGTGTCCTCTCAGAAACCAACCACATGCAAAACTGCACTGTTCTCGTTCCGAACATACACTATGAATAAAACATGACAGTTTTTTATGTCTAAACAGAATGAAGAATTTGACAAATATGATGATGTGTAATTTATTTTCATAATTCCTTTTGCCATCATACAGTATGTTCATCTTTGTTTTGGGATGTATCATTAGAAGGCCAAACCATGTCAGTTATTGTGGTGGAGAGAGGTTTGACCACAGGCATGCTGCAATCTGAAACCCTCTCCCAGGAGAAGAAAGGAGATTGGGCTTCGAGCTCTAACCAAGCTGGCTGTTGGGTAGACTCAGAATAAAGCCTTGAGGGATTAAGTCTGGAGTTAGGCTGGACTGCTCTGGACTGTGTCAGAAATGAGACACTACCCCAAAGATAGAGCCTTTATGAGATACACTTAATTCCAACACACCACACACACACACACACACACACACACACACACACACACACACACACTCTCTCTCTCTCTCTCTCTCTCTCTCTCTCTCTCTCTCGCACACCCACACACACAGCCACTCACATGTTAGAAAATTTCTTTCCACTCTTCAGACGGTAGTGATTTTCTGTTTCTCTCTTAGCAGATGGCATTAATTGTGTCGCTTACCCTTTCAGAAAAAGAACCACTGGCAGCAATGTGGCATAACAACAATACCGGAACATGATTCAGGTAAGGCACTGGCTCAGTGTGCGGAGAAAAGTCATTGACAGAGAAAGGGTTAACATTCTAAACTAAAGATAAAGGGCTGGAACCTCAGAACTCTGCTAATACAGCTTTGCCGATCCTTTCACTTCAGTGCCGCCTATAGCCGACCTTGAGATTAATACAAAGGGTCAGGCAGGCTCCTACCGGGGGACCAGTAACACTTGGTGAGCAATGGAGCCAGTTAGAACTCTGAGCTACAGGCTTGCAGTCGACCCCATGTGGGACCTCCACCTCCCCTCTCCCAAGTGCACTCCAGGGCAGTATGACAGGGCTGCCTTTGCACCGACCCCGAGGGGGGCGTGTTCGATTAAGAGTTTTCACTAGCCCAGCTCTCAGAGGCCTTGACTTTTTAAAGAGCTGGTATTTACAGAGAGTTCTCCAACCCTCTCCACTTTGTAATTGCGTCCCGCAGTCATTCTTATTTACCTAGTAATATATCACTTTGTATATACAGTATGTATTTCATTACTGTAGATATTTATTTACTTTTGGTAAATAAGTTGACATGAGGGAGCACATTAAACATAAAAGTTTCCCATAGTACAGTGTGCTAAAGCATGGTAAAGCACAGTGAAAGCACGGTAAAGCACAGTGAAAGCATGGTAAAGCATAAGACAAGCAGTGCTATGTCGTAAACACTTACGTGCGTGAACATTGAAAAGCTTTCCTGTCACTTTCGTAACATTTCGTGAAGCACAGGTCATTCCGTAAAAGGACATGTCTCGAAAGTAGTCACTTTCGAACCATTTTGTGTCACTTTCGTATAATTTCGTATTAACGTCACTTTCGTGCAATTTCGTGTCACATTTTGGACCATTTCGTGTCACATTCCATGACCATTTTCGTGTTCACTGTGTACATGAAAGTGCTTTCGGTGTCACTTCCGAAGTGCAGGCATGATTATAGCACCATTTCGTGTCACTTTCGTGCACAGTGAAAGCACTTCGTGTCACAGTTTTCGTTTGAAAGCACGTTAAAGCACAGTGAAAGCATGGTAAAGCACAGTGAAGGCATGGTAAAGCACAGTGAAAGCATGGTAAAGCATAGTGAAAGCATGAAGGCATGATATAGCACGGTAAAGCACAGTGAAGGCACGGTAAAGCACAGTGAAAGCATGGTAAAGCACAGTGAAGGCACGGTAAAGCACAGTGAAAGCATGGTAAAGCATAGGGAAGCATTTTAAAGAGCTGGTATTTACAGAGAGTTCTCCAACCCTAAAGCACAGTGAAAGCATGGTAAAGCACAGTGAAAGCATAGTAAAGCACAGTGAAAGCATGGTAAAGCACAGTGAAAGCATGGTAAAGCACAGTGAAAGCATGGTAAAGCACGGTAAAGGCATGGTAAAGCACAGTGAAAGCATGGTAAAGCATAGTGAAGGCACGGTATAGCACGGTAAAGCACAGTGAAAGCATGGTAAAGCACCACACATTTCGTGTGTCAAAGCACGTGGAATTTCGTGTCACTTTCGTACCATTTCCGTGCATGGTCGTGTAACTTTCGTACCATTTCGTGTCACTTTCGTGCCATTTCGTGTCACTTTTCGTACCATTTGTGAAAGATCGTGTCACTTCCGTACCATATACTTCCGTACCATATCGTGCCATTTCGTGGCACTTTTGTACCAATTCGTGTCACTTCCGTGCACTTTCGTACCATTTTCGTAATCACTTCCGTACCATGCGTGACTTTCGTACCACTTTCGTACCATTGACGTTAAGGCACGGTAAAGCACAGTGAAGGCATGGTAAAGCACAGTGAAAGCACGGTAAAGCACAGTGAAAACATGGTAAAGCACAGTGAAAGCACTGTAAAGCACAGTGAAAGCATTGTAAAGCACATAGAGATATGGTAAAGCATATTAAAAATCATGGCAAATCGGTGTTAACTATAGTAAATGTAGTGTAACCACAGGAAAAGGATAGTAAAAGTGCAAACATACTGTGCAAAAATACCATGGTAAACTTTTATAAGAGCAGCTATGATATCCTACAACCCAACCCACCCCCCAAGCCAAACAATTAACATAACTAAAACCCAAATGTTAGAATGCATGCAAAGAAAGGATACTTGAGTGTGCATTTGGACTTGACTTTACTTTAAAATTCCTTGCAGTAATTGTATTTAGCTGCCTGGTGGTATTGTTTGCTTAGGCAAAATCAGGAACTGCTCTGTTGTAACAGTTAGTCCCCAGCAGCGGCAATGTGCACTACGCAAAAATATTAATTAAAAAAAGAAAAATGAGTCAGGTATTATATTTGCTTTATAGTTGAGCCCCAGAATCGTATTCAAGGCGTTTCTAGGTAACTAACCCAGCGTCTGAATTAGTCTGCATGTCCTACCTGTTAGAGGTTAGGAATAGAGCTCCCTTGGCACAGTGCATTACATTGAAATCATTTTATACATTATTTATCTTCTCTAGCTGGGTACAAGTTGCGGGCCACACTGACACTGAAAAGTCCTTTGGGCTGTTCTCTGGAAATAATTTCCTCCCACAAAAGTCGTCTGTAACTTCAGGCCATATCCAGTGGTCCCTGTGTGTGCGTGGGCTTGGCAGTAATGACATGCCTGTTTGTTTTGAGAGTGAGAGAAGGGTCACAGATAGTTATCTTTCTCTGCCCCTACTGTATCAACAGAAACTGGATTCCTTCCCTTTAGAAAAAAGATAAAGCTCTCCAGACAGGAGCGGCTGTCAGACCTTGAGTCTGATACATTTAACCCACCGTTGCTTTCCTAGGGACCCTCAATCTCCTGGTGCAAACCCTTTTCAACAGCGCAGGGTTCCTGTGTGTCAGCGGAGCATGGGCCAAGTCTTTGTCGATTGACTCGTTGTCAATGCTTACTGGCCTTGTAAAGTTACAGCACAACTTAACAAACATTAGCATTTAATGAGAGTGTAAACACAAAGTAATTATCAGCGGTAGTTAACATAAAAGTTCATTAAGCATGATGGCAAATTCTAAAGCTATAATGGGATAACGATTTTTGTATAAAAATATATATTTCTTTGTAATTATTTTCATTAATTAAAAGGTTTGTATTTCCTGAAACCCTTATCAGCAGTTTAGAGAGAATTTATTAGTTTATTCTCATTTTTTTTCAAAGCACTTTAAAAGGAAATGTTTATAAAGACATCAACGTACAGAACGTGGCCATAAACAGACTGTTACTTTGATAGCCCTTAGTTTATCATTATAACAAGATAGCTAATTGGAACTGCTTTGTGAACAGGGCAGTCGGTCTGTACGTCCCTACTGGATTTAAAATATACAAACAAAATAACATTTGATACCTAAGAGTATCAGAGGCCCAGTACTTTAGAAAAAAATGAATAATTCAAAATCTAAATGAGCAGACAGTAGAGATGTCTGTCCTCTTTATTCTGGCATAAGTAGGACAGCATTGTGTTGCCTGTTGGTTGATTTAGGCCCCCAAGCAATCACTGTCATGATGCTTTCATCTGATATTCTCAGAAGTGTTTACTTCTTTCTGTGTGAAGTTCAGGTGATGCAGTATTTGTAGCACTGAAACCATTACCTCTGTAATCACCACATTGTTGGCGTTGCTTCTCTCAGACTACTTTTTGTAAATCTCTCTGAAAAAGAAAAAGAAAAAAAGACAACCAGCCTGGAGATTACCTAGGTTGTGTCTATTTTAGTTTAAAGTGCGCCAGCATATCTTGACGCACATTAAGACGTAGCATATCAAGACGTGCATTTCAGAAAGCTGCTGAAAATTTCTTTAAAAAAAAAAAAGGATCTCTTCAAACAAAAAGAGCTTGCTGCTGCAAACCTATGGTAGTCTGTTTTTTGGTTTGTTTGTTTAGCTGTTTTGTATGTGCTCTATTCCTTGTGGGGCTGACACACACACAGGAGCGGTTGTTGGCAGGTTGGGATTGTGGGATGCCAGCCTGCTGATTCTGACAGAGACATGTACTAATGATCCTACCAGCAACCCAGCCAGCTGAGCCCTCTCTCTCTCTCTCTCTCTCTCTCTCTCTCTCTCTCTCTCTCTCTCTCTCTCGATTTCCCTCGCTCTCTCTCTCCTTCTCCATCTTTCCAGATAGCTCTCGTAGATACCTAGTCAGTAAGCCATTACTCCGAGGTGTTCAGGGAATATATCTGTAAGTTGTATATTTTTTTAATGTGCGCCCCCATTTGTTCTTAAAAAAAAAACAAAAAAACAAAAAAGAAAATGAATGAAGATTTCTCAGGTGCTAACCCTGTGCAGATACAAATTACTTTCCAAAAGGTAAAAGACAATTGGTGTTTATAAACATTTATTATAACTATCAAAGAAACAACATACTGTTGGTGAACATACTGTAGAATCAATTTAATACAACAATTCATTAATTCAGACTTCACACTGGGACAAAAGCTTTGAAGATCTGGTGCACGAAATCACGCCTGACTTATTCCTAGGAGAATTTTATATGCCTTTGTTGGTGAGACCTTCTCATTGGCTGCTAAGAAGCCAATTCCCTTGAGTTCGACTAACATTGGAGCTATTGAAAGGTAGCCGCTGTCAGAGAGACCCTAATTCAGTAGGTGAACCCCCCCACCCTCCCCATTCCAACTGGACTCTCCCTGATGGATCATTGACAGAGACACTGAGAATTAATTGGGTGGGAGGACTACGCACAGATTTGGGGGGGTAGAAACTTTTGGGATGCCAATCTCTCTGGCGCATGCACTTTGTTAATTAGTCTCTGTTAATTGCAACAAGATGAAAATCTGATGGCTGCTGCAGCTACTGTAACCATTTATTTTGGGCTTACCGTGATGAATAATTGACCTTAAATGACCTCTATTTTTTAACAGAATGTCTATGGGCTTTTTTTTCTTTCATGGTGTATGACTCATTCTTGCCATTGCATTGAAGCCTTAGCAGCTGGGAGAGAGCGAGACAGAGAGACAGGGACTGGAGCAGTTACAGGCTCCCCCACAGTCACTGCACCTGCAGCTTCTGGTGCACTAATAGCTTCAGTTAGTTTTGTATGAAAGGGATCGGTTTCTAAAATTCAGAAAGAGGTCAATGAAAAGATAGAAATTAACAACTTATTCAGTACATATATATATATCTGTATATATATAATCTATATTAGAATCTATATAGTAGCCATATATATTATATATGGGTTACCACTGTTGACTTCCTTTGACAATCGTTACAAGTTAGCATCCAATATTAAAATGTATTATTAATTACCCAATGCAATGAACACTGTCTATTTGATTAAGCCAGCTTTTTCCAGTCATCTGTAGTTCTTCTAGTGCATTGCTTCTCCACAGACGTGCCCTAGTGAGACAGACAGACCAGCCATTGATCCATTGCTCACTGAGCTGCTAACATGCTGGTAATTGCTAAGGTTCTGGAAAAAGAAAAAAAGTTAAGAGATTTTCTGTCACTCAGTCCGCTCGGTCAGAGATCAAGGCTGGAAATGCAGTCTGACCCTGAAATCTTCAGAGTAGAGACGATTTCCCCCGTCCCTACCATTCAGAATTAGAGGGAAGTGGGTCATGAAATTGACCCGAAACTGACAATCAGTCTCTCGTTTCCTTTTTCATGCAGAAAATAAATGTAATTCTTTATGTCAGATTAATGAACTGGAAGATCATTCGATTCAGACGTCACCTGTCAAGACAGGGAATGGTCCCTTCTGATGTGAGTCCTTGCTCCTCTGCATTTTATTCCGTTTCGAGACACCATTTAAAAAGCTAACACTTCATTGTTTTCTCAGTTGGATTCCACCGATTCTGCAGTCTAGCGCCACCTGCTGGTATGCGGAGGGACTACAGTCATTTTAGGTTTTTTACTGCTGTTTACCATAGAGAAGTCCAGGAAAGCAAGGTGAAGCTAAAATTCTTTTGTATGCATTTTATAAGTATGGGAAAACTTTTTGTTTTGCTTAATAATATTCTTATTTAAAAAAAAAAATCATGGTATTATATTCATCAAGTAGAAACAAAAAAGAGAGTAATAATTTAAAAAAAAAAAAGCAGCAACAGCATAAATCTCGCTTTTATTGTGCCAAAAAAGTTCCATTAAGAAAGCCTTCTGCTCTACAAAAAGAAAATTTTCTGTAGATCTCATTATGTTTAACAACTCTAGCGAACGCGATTTGTGAAAGCGACGTGAAAAATGACATTCTTTCTGGAATCTATTTGATTCTCATTGGTTTCTTTTCAGCTTCAGGCTGCTTGGAAGCAGCCCGGAGCACGCTGTCAGCCTGTTCCAGTCAAGACACAACCTTTAATCGTTCTTTTCTCACCAGGGTACAGAAATATTGGCTCTATTTTCCTCTATGAAATAGAATTGTGATAAATGTCCCTCCCTTTCTGACTCAGGAAGTCGTAGGATGTGATCTTGTCTTAAGATTACTCATTTCATAATCCATCGAGTAGCTACGAGTTTGTGTGGCGGTCTGTGTTGTTTAATGAGTAACCTGGATCTGCTGCCTGTATCAGGGAGCTATAACAATGCGTGGGGGTGGTATCCTATTGTATCTCCTTTGCTTACTGTAGTATAGTGTACTGTATTTTCAGACATGCAAAACTATCATCTCAACCATGCAAAACTAGGCCTGTAGCCTCAACTGTCAAATAAGTGTGCGACAGTGGGTTGTAATTCCCAAAGCGAGGCCGAACAGAATTTTTTTCCCTGTGCTGTTGACTTCAGTTACCCTCAGGATAATATAAGCCTTCCATATTTCAATTCTTTAATTGGCCACGTGTCTCAGCCGTTCGGATTCATTGTGTTTTCATCACTGTGTCGCTGCACTGTGAATCAGATGTAGGAAGATGTTAAAGATCTCTCTCATTATAAAACATGTCGCTGTTTTGACCACATTTTTCCTGAGCTACGTCCTCAGCTTCCAATGTTAGCTGAATAAACAAGTTTGTATATTATAAGGATACTTTAAACACATACACATATACAAACTGTGTTTTCTCCCCAGGACAATCTAATCTAATCTGCAAAATCTAATTGTTTTTGTTATGTTCTAACATTGAACCCCTCTTTTCCAAACTTAATGCAACAATTAAAAAAATGCACACTACACAGACTCGAGCTTCCCCCTCCACAGTGTTACTGCTGCATTTCTCCTCACCCTTCTCCACAGACGTAGTGGCTCTGTGTTCACTTTCTCATTTGTAACCCTAATATGACACAAGCTATGAGGAAGAAACTTTTATTTTTCAGTTCAACCTTTTTTTTTTTATACGTAAAAGTTTAAAAAAAAAATGTTTTAATAATAATAATAATAATAATAATAATAATAATAATAAAGTACTATGCCAGTATAACAGTACACAATATTCCCAGTAGGTAATGCTCATTCGGCACCATTAACTGACTACAAAGGGCTAGTTTGTCAGGCTTGTTGTTAATTGTATGTAACTTTTGAAACGTGCTGTTTTATCAGCTGTAAAAGCAATTCTTCCCAGTCTTGTTAGCAGCCATGCCTGCTTCAGATGCAGTTGTTTTATGGATACTAATGAATCATCTTGTTTCAAATACACCAGTGGAAACCTAAGCAGGTGACAACAGAGCCTCTGGGCAGGGCCTGTTATGAAATGATCATGCAAAATCGGTTTAAACATATTGTAAATCGCTTCTTACTTCTGCACCAGCCTCGGGCTGGGTGAACAGTTCGTAATTCCTAATTATCCTTTAAAGCAGCCGGGGAATATCATTATGTGGGAGTCACTGAACAAAAAGGGAATTTCATTTGGTTCAGGATACATTTTTATCAGACGTTTACTCCCATTCTAATATTGACCCTGCTGTATCAGAGTGTACAGACTATGGAAGAAACAAGGTTAGGGTTGTTCCACGCTGAGCAAGAACAGTAGGTTGGCAGTGTACTGCCTAAAGATAGTGAACACGGTTGGACTGTATTACCAACAAAATATGGCTTGAACTGGGCCTGTTTTTACTTTCTACGACATATTGAATAAACAGTGAGACTTTGCTATGCAATTCAATCAAATTCAATACATTGCTACCAAGATGTATCACAATGTTCCAAAGACACAGGTGTCTTTCTGACTGTTAACCCATATTTGGTAATAAAAAAATATTTGGTTGAAACATGTGATAGATGAAAGCCTAAAGTCAACACAGTACAATATAAAGCTTACTATCACACACCCGTCTCTCTCACCTCAGGAACTGTCTTAGTCCTAGCTACTGTAGTCAACCCACTAAAAAAGTGTGGGCCTGCATAATGTGCATAAATATCTGACTGCCTCCCTCCCCCTCCTCCCCCCCACTTGTTCCACTTCTCACTGGCTCATGGCCTCACTGACATTTTCCTCTTTTGCAGAGAGCAATAAGAAGGAAAGAAAGAGCCGTGATGGAGAGAGAGTGAAGGAGGGTCTGCTGTGGAAAGCCAAAGAAGGAAAGAGAGAGACCGAGACACAGAGAAAGTAAGAGAGGTGAAAGTGGACAAACTGGAGAAGGCAAGGTTATAAAAACCCAGGGGACAGAGAGATGGCTTCGAACTTCAATGATATTGTCAAGCAAGGTTACGTTCGGATGAGAAGCAGAAAACTGGGGGTGAGTCAAGTGAGATTTTATTTATACTCCTAAAACTAATTTCAGCTATTGTGACATCCTTTTCTGTTCCTTAAAAGTCTTCACACAAAACCTGCTGAACAGGCTTGAGTGGCTGCTCAGTGGAGGGCAGGGGGTTTGAGTAGCTCAGTGGATAGAATGCTGGGCTGCAGTGTGGAAGGCAGTAGTTTTGAGTAGCTCAGTGGATAGAGTGCTGGGCTGCAGTGTGGAAGGCAGTAGTTTTGAGTAGCTCAGTGGATAGAGTGCTGGGCTGCAGTGTGGAAGGCAGTAGTTTTGAGTAGCTCAGTGGTAGAGTGCTGGGCTAGAGTGGAAGGCAGGGCTGCAGTGTGGAAGGCAGTAGTTTTGAGTAGCTCAGTGGATAGAGTGGAAGGCGTGTTCAAGCGATGCAGAAGCGGTGTTGCTGAAGTTATCTTGTACTGCTGGTGACGAACGTCTTCTCTCCATTTAAAAATCTATAAGGGTGTGTGCGTGTTTTTATGAGCTAATTCTATAGGCAGTGTTTGTTTACCCTCAAGCAGGAGAGCTGTGGGACTGAGTCTTCATTGACTGGGGTTATTATTCAGTGCATGGGATCGCGTTTTCATCTCATTGTACAGCCTGACAGGCCAATCTTGACGACAGGAGATTGTTTCATTGGCTGATAATTCTCTATAAATGCTTTCAGAATCAGGTGCCAAGTTCTTTATGTTGCTGCTTCGGAGCTCCTCGATGCAATTGTCTCTTTGGACCTGCCAGTAGATGCTGGCTCAAATTCTTACCTGGAAGCAGTGCTTTTCCTCTGTGGCTCCTCTGATCTACACAATAAGCTGCCTCAGTCCATTAAGCTACTCCAGACCTCCACAAGCTACTCTACTTTTAAACCTCAGATGTCTGAGCACATTAGACCGTTCCTGTAATTGTTTTTTTTTCTATGTGTGTGTGTGTGTGTGTGTGTGTGTTTGTGTGTGTGTGTGTGTGTGTGTGTGTGTGTGTGTGTGTGTGTTTAAATGGTACACAGTTAGCTGTATGAAACTTGATTCAGAGATAATCATAGACCCTGGCAGACAAAATATGAAGTATTTGATTACAACACGGCTTAAATAAATATGTTGAATCACCCCACTGCTGTCTATCAGCAAGCAAGAAGAGACTTTTCCTTTCAGAGCATTCCAGTATCCGTTTGTCTCATGTCATTACTGGGCATTGATTGCAGATAACCACTTGCCTCTTTTTGATGAATTATTATTTTAGAACAGAAGAGGCTGCAGGTTTCCCACCAATGTCCTATTGTCCGCAGTTTCACGCAGTCCCAGACAGGAAAGCATTTGGGGAAATTAAAAGACTCTCAGTCCTTCATTTTCTCATTGTGGGGTTGACGAGTTGCAGTGGCCTGGTGTCAAGATGGCACGAATTACAGTCCTGGAGAGGAATATGGTATTTTATTAGGTCCATGATTAATTACCATGCTTATCCACAGAGCAGGCATCTGCGGGGCTGTGCTTCACTGCACACAGCAGTGCTCCGCCAACATGCCTCTACAGTGTGCCGAGGGGAATAAGAACAGGGGGGTGCAGTGACAGGCTTGTTCTATCTCTATGTCCATCCAATTCCTGGCTAATTAGCCCTACTCTGGTCCTGCATTATGAAATGCAAACACCTGTTGGGACATTTCTCCTGGGTCAGCGCCAGGCATACTATGTACAGATGATGTATAGCGCAGGTAATTTAAAAGAGGAGCGAAATTAAGTACATAGTAAGATTGTTACAGCTTCTTGTTCACTCGAATGCGTAGGACAGCAGGGTGGTAATAGGATAGAGATATTAGCATTGAGCAGTACTGTCAGTTTCGATGAGAGAACCAAAGAAAGATTTTCTTCAGTTCAATGGGACGCACAGTAAGTGTCACACTGTAAAATATTGCATTTAGATCACTTGCATGAATAAGCCTTTATTTACCCAGGTGCTATGACTCCAGGCTAGATTCATGATCAGTTCACAGGTACAGAAATTGCAAATAAGCTGCCAGGATGCATTATGTCCCCTACGTACTGTATTTGTTGTAAACCGTGATAGGGGGTCAATTAGTAGATGGTCAAAAGCCGTCATTATGCATTGCTATCTGTCTGTCTGAAAAGACACACAGCGTTGAATCAGCCTTGCTAATTGTGCCAGTGCTCCAGACTCACTCTGTTTCTAATTAAGACGGAGAAAGCTCTATAAAAGCCGCTAATCAAGGATAAGCTGAGTGTCGGCAGTAATTGTCTTGTGCTCTCGCTAGGATCTCGCAGCTCCCCTTCCTCACTAACGAGTAAGAATGAGCTGTGATTACATTAGTATTCCACTTCTGCAGCCCGACAGTGTCAAAGGGCCCAATCTAAACCTCAAACAGGCTTCCCCTTTCAGCCACTTTGTTTTTCTGAATCATGAAAAGCCCCTGAGTCGTTTCCTTGGGCTTTGATAAATGACGTTTGGTTTTCTGTCCTTTTTTTTCTATTGTTTTACCCTCTCGTTCTTCTCATGTGGCGGATTGATATACTGAAAAGAGTGCAGTAGAACTCAAACATTACAGGACAGGGTAGGTTTGATCCCGGAAAATTAACATGATAAACATCTCATTCTCTGTTACCATTGTAACACTCAGTACAGTGGCTTGAGGCTGTACCTTACCTTTTGTTTTAGATCTATGACGAAAATACACTGCACTCTGTTTAAACCAATGTTGCCCAGAGTGCATGCAAGATATGCTGTTAGAAACAGAATAAGAAAAGCTTTGGAGAATTGGGTGGGCATGATATTCACTAAATATTATTTTCCATTGACAAAAAAAAAAAAAAAAAAGATTTGTTGTTATTGATGTTATTTTAAAATGTTGTGTATTATAAGGCAAATGCAAAAAACAAGTTGAGCCAGGTCATTCCAAGCAAAAGTGCACCACACTTGGAGAACGCTAGTTTAGCTTCATGGCTCTGACTCTTTGGAACGCTCTCTCAGCTTTGGTGCGTGATGCTCCCACCTTCGCTCGCTTTAAATCAGCTCTCAAGACCCACCTGTTCTCTCTTGCTTTCCATGCTCTTTAAGCCTGATATCTGCTGTTAGCTGCTGTGTTGCTGCTACTGTTTCATGTATTATGTTACTATCATGTACTATGCACTTTCCAATGTATTTAATGTGTTATACATTTTTTTTACTGTCATGTGTTATGCATTTCTCTGTATTATGGGTTTTCTTATTGTTACTGCATCTTGTAAAGCGCTTTGTAATGGTGGTCCACTATGAAAGGCACTATATGAAATAAAGATTGACTGATTGATGTATCTGCCCCAAAACCAAGGCATTTGCCAATCAGACAGAGGCTAATTTATTGCCCTACAATTATTTTAAAAATGGAGGCTTTTGAAATAACCACAGATGTAATAGTTCCCTGCTTAGGTCTTTCCTGCCTCCCGACAGCTTATCTTCAAACCCAGACAAGCAGCAACCTTGTACTGAGCCCATACTCTACCAAGGAACAAAAAGGAGATCTGGTTCCCCTGATATTGTGAACCCTGCTGACAAGGAATGATATTACTAAGAGCGAGTTAAGAAACGTTTTTTAAAACCGCTCTGTAAATCACCTTTCTGTTTTCCCTTCTCCCGGCATTACAAGATGGAATCAGACGTACAGTACAGTGCCGGAATGGCATGAAACAGCCATCACGCATCCAAGAGCAGACACTTGCTAGGTTTCCCAAGTGACTACTTCACAGAAAACAATGCCTTTCCGACAGCAAGCAGCACAGCGCTTTGCACACTTATACCACAGTTACATTCCGCTTCATGTCAAGAAAACCTTTATTGTCTGGAAAGATGAGAGACTCAGTCAGTTAAAAAAATACTTCCTAAGGGGTGCTTTAGGAATGGATGTAGCGGCTCCCTGTTAGCTATGATCCTCATCTTTATTCACTTTCTGGCAAGTGATTTCACCCACACCCCCACTGCATACTTTCTTATTGTCAACGCAAGAGATATAATTGATTTCACTGTCAGTTATTGTATGTTAATATTTGTATTTTAATATTCGGAATTGCTAGCTGGCTCTGTGATAGTCTGTCTCTGGGCAACAAGACTTATGTCAATGTTTAAAGAGAGACAAGAAATTTCTGTAAACCTGTGCCGAGCCATCAGTAGCCAATAATTGATTAGCCGTGAGTCGGAATTGCAGGTGGATATGTAGGTTGTCTGATGGATTACCCATTGAAGGCCCCTGATAAGAAGGTTCAAGCTAGCAAGGCTGATTTTGTGTAAATGCACGTTGAGAATGGAAATCGAACTCTCAAAAGAAAAGAAGCTGTTTGGACTGCTTGCTATTGTGTTCTTGCTAGCAGGTCCTTTAAGCGGAAATCCACTCTCCAGTCAGTCTGCGCGGGTTTAATTATCTTGGAGAATCCTCAAGGGCGCCGCCACACTCCGCAGCACAGGACCTTCAAGGGGTTCTATAATTAACCCTCCTCGCCCGAGGGGGGAGGGCTTTCAGGAACAGTAAGTCAAAGAGCAAGAAGGTTGGTTCTTTAAGGATTTAAGGCAAAACAATGTGAAGGCATTTTAAATGTATGCTCATCCCGTGGCGCAGTAAACAGACAGCCGAATTCTGAAGATTTTTTGTTTTTTTCTGTACCAATCAATGGTAGCTCTTTGGCCACAGTAGAAGTTAACCCATATAGAAAGTTACAGAGGTGAATAGAAATGTATTTAAAAATCAACCCAAGGCAACTGTGAACAATATATCTGGTTCTGTAGCTACTCCAGGAGTGTCACAGAATATTTATATCACAATACTTGCATCACAGTAAAGTCATTATTGAGGTATATATGAAGGTCCTGGTTCTGGTCGTTAAACATATTTTTGTTGCAGCATTAAACTTCATTGATCGTAAACATTCGATTGCCTGTGTTTAGTGATCTGGGAAACCACATTCACTGCAGACATGCTGAAACCCCATAGTGTGTTTAATATGTATGTTAATGTAATCTCTGAAAAGATTGTGTTTGTGAGTAATGATTTAGATCACAGAGATTGGAGCCTTTCCTACAGAGTAGATTATAGAGACGTGCCGAGTGGGCTGTGCTGTCATTCCAGAGTGGATTAGTCTTTGTAAATGGTTTCAACCTCTACTGTATAAGTCCTTTGGCATTCGGCTGTTCCTACAGGAATGTTTTGTTGTGGGGCCAGTAATTCCACGTTAAAATATTGAACCCCACTGTCATTGATGTACATTTTGTCATTTTTTGAAGCATTAAGCCTATAAATGTTATCACTGTAATTTATAGCTTGCTTGATAATAATAATAATAATAATAATAATAATAATAAATAATAATAATAATAATAATAATAATGTGGTGTCTTTGGAGTTGTGTGGAGTTTTTGACCCTCAAATGTGTGTATGTATATGTGTGTGTGCGGGTATGTGGGTATGTGTGGGTATGTGTGTGTGTGTGTGTGTGTGTGTGTGTGTGTGTGTGTGTGTGTGTGTGTGTGTGTATGTGCATGTGTGGGAGTGTATTTGCAAGCAGAGGGGTCTCGGGGAAGAGTGACAGGCACACAGAGCATTCCAGATTAAACTACCACAGTAATGAGGAAAGAGCCTTTGGTGGGAGATGCTCCTGCTATTGCTGCTTCAGAGAGGTCTGATGTTTATCTATCTAATCATCTATCCAGAGTACAATATATTCAATGCAGTGTACACTGGTATTAACCATTAACAACAGAGCGCATTGTGTGTGTAAGGAGAGGATACAATCTGAAACAGAGTCCAGGGAGCATATTGTCTCCAATTAGCCTCCATGCACACTCTAGTCATTGGTATTATGTGACAAGCGCTTTGGCCTTTTTATTTTTTAACTGATACTTTGTAATGTGATACTTTGTAACAACTGTAAGTCATACTGGATAAGGGCATCTATTAAGAAATAAATAATAATAATGTTCTGTTAACTGGACAGGAGTTTCTGACAAAGCTCTTTTAAATGAAATACATCACATATATGTACTAGTTTAATATAGATGTGCATTTTATTAGTTCAGTTCACTAGAGAGATACCAGCATGCTGCAGTGCTGCCCTCCTTACTGTGTAAATAAAGCAGTTCCCTTCCCAGCTGTGTGCAGCCCAGCCGAGGCATGGCCTGGTTCCACTCCACCATCCTCCACAGTTCACAGTCCTTGTTCATTGGGTGAAAGCTGATTAAAGCCATCAAGATATTAGCACCAATAGCAGACATTTCGGTGTATACTTTTTCAAGGCGGTGTGTTTTTGAAAACAAATCCATCTTTGCAACTGATCTCAGCTTTCCCACACGGGAATATACACTGTACAGCATGCACCCTAATGAGGACTGAACCAGACAGAAGCATCTTCTTTCAAAACAATGTAAACAGAAGCCCTGTCAAGAAAACAATGTTCAACATCCAGCTTCTCCCCACTCCCTTTGTACTTTCCCTCAGATTCTCAATACAGGAATAGAATTACTGCAGCTCCATTTAGCTAGCGAGAATGCAAAACCAGCTGAGCTGACCGCAAATGCAATCATCGAGGTCCTTCACTGAAGCAGAATTAATATAACAAGGTATCAATATATGTTTAATTTTTGTGAAGAGTTTATTTTTTTTATTCTAGAACCACAACAACTGTCTGCTGCAGAATATTTTTCAAAGGGTTACAGCAACTGATGATAGCGTTTATTAATAATTCACATCTCTTTAACATTCAGACTGGTAGAATATTGTCTCGCCAATTATTGTTATATATTTTTTCTTCATAAATTAGTGAATTTCAGAACACTTTAATCCTGCCATCCCCGCTGATCCTTCTCTCAAGCAAGGACTGACAAATTTGTCAAGTTGTGTGAATAGTAAAAGGATTTTTAACATTGAGTGCTGGTCGCAGTGACATTTGCTTTAACATGTATTTTTCATTGAACCCCTTTGATTCCTAACATGTCGTTTTTTTTTAATGAGCACAGAAATGCATGCATTGCATATGCTGCATTTAACATTATTGTAACCATTGCTTGCACCTTGTGCAATCCCAAAATATGTGATGGTGCCATTAAGGTAGTTTAGATTCTTTGCAATGTGAACTCAAGTTCCCTGGTTTTTTAAACCATATCTGTACAGCAGCACTACAGAGAGATTGGAGGGTTGCTCTTTGCACACTGCAGGCAGTGTCAGTTCCAGACTCCCTACCCCATTCTCCAACAGCCAGAGTGAAGTTACTTTCTTAGAGATTAGTAGACTACTGCGGCCTCTACTGTGAGACTGACCTCTGTGGGTCTTTAATGTTGGAGACCGATGGAGCTTCCCTTTGATTTTCTACATCCCATTTTTTAAACCTGCAATAATACGATGCCTGAATGAGCTGGTTTTACAGGATGTTTGATTAATTGGATTAACCTACAGTAAAGAATGTGTAGGTACCGGACCCACTCTTGCGCCCGGCACCATTAAATGGCTTTTGCTCATAATTGCGAAAGGGCTTATGGGAAAAGAGTGCGAGATATCATTATTATGATAAATATCTGAAACTACTTTGGGTCAGAGTCAGAGGGGAGGGTGTATGACAATGCAGAGTCCTTGTATTACAGGAAATGATTCCTGATTAGCATAGCTAATTCGAAATGTTACAAGAACAGCACATAAGTAGTGAAAAGTAGCTTTGCTATGCATGCACAGTGCAATATAGCTGAAAACAGACAAAAACATAAATGAATAAACCAGGCAAAGATAGTACCTGTCATTAATCCGTATCTGTTCAGATTACTTGCCAATATATTTTTACAGTATAAATCATAGTTCTCATTTGCCTGAAGAGTATTCATTATACAGTATGTTTTAGGTCAGGACAGATCAGCTATAACAAAATAAAAGAGGGTGATGTTTACCAGTTCAATTTCCTCTTGTGTTTGCATGTGGTGATCCGTATTTACAACAAGGATAACAAAATGGAACACCTGCAATATCCAGCACAAACTTGTGTAAAGAGGCTGTTTTATAAGGTCTATAGGGCAGCTATTAAATGTCAACATATTTTTCTTCTGAATCGAGAAAAACATCTGTTCTTGTTACTAGACTAGAAAAAAGCAGTTTAGGAATACCTAAGAGCCCTTGAATTATATTCCTCTGCTGTTTATTTCAATTTCAATTAAATAACTTCAGTGTTGTATTTAATGTTTTATATACGTAAATTACAATATTTAATTCATATCTATCTATCTATCTATCTATCTATCTATCTATATATATATATATATATATATATATA
This sequence comes from Polyodon spathula, assembly GCF_017654505.1. NCBI lineage: Eukaryota > Metazoa > Chordata > Actinopteri > Acipenseriformes > Polyodontidae > Polyodon > Polyodon spathula. The sequence goes on from NC_054554.1 coordinate 3,530,313, forward strand.
TATATATATATATATATATATATATATATATATATATATAAATTGTTTGTTTTCCTGCTTTCCCTAGACAAAGGGATGTTTCCATACCGAAACGTTGGGAAACCCTTGGCCGATTTTGAGCTTCTCTCTCTCTCTCTCTCTCCTCTCTCTCTCTCTCTCTCTCTCTCTCTCTCTCTCTCTCTCTCTATGTGTGTATATATATATATATATATATATATATATATATATATATATATATATATATATATATATATATGTGTGTGTGTTTTTTCCTAATCATTTTCTCCCTGAAAGTGATATTTTAGGACATAAAATAAAACTATTACTCTTGGGAGAGCAGACGAAGGAACCAAAACAATCAATTTATTTAATTTTAATCCTGGGCACTTGAAGCACCCCCTAGCATGCCTGGGGGGTGGCTATCTTCTCAACAGCTCCTGATTAGATTGTGGAGACCCTGCCGAGGATGGATGGAGCAGTCTGACTGGTTTCAGACGCACAATACATTAACATTCTGCAAGCGGCTGTACAAATTGTTGTGCAGGAATCAGCCCTTAGAGCTACAATGTCATTTGCACAGAGGCAACAGATAGCTCAAGCAGGCATGCAAAGTACCCTGCAATGTTACCTGTTCTTCACAAATCATGACCAAGAAATTCATAGCTCTGGTGGTGCTAACATGAGGATCCATTTTAAAAGCATTTCCAATCAAAAGTTAGTAAAATTGCACTCATGTATTTTTTAATTTGAAATGTCCAGCTCGAGCATCAGCTCTCCACTGCATCCCACGTACTGAGCAGGAAGACGGCAAATAAATGGACAACCTAAGTTCCCGCTTTCAATCCAATTGTCTCTTTCACTTGCTGAACCTGAGAAATTGAAATTATTCTGGAGGGAAGGGGTTAATAGTAATACTAATACTAATATGTACTTCAAATGAAGTCTGTCTTTACGGTTAAAATACAAACAGAGAAAAAAAGACAGGTGCACCAACAAAACGTAGAAGACAAACCGTGGCAATTGATTTTGGATTGCATTGTACGGCAGCGAGTTCAATAGCTACATACAGGAATAAATCTCTGTAGCCTTTCATTGAGCCCAATACTTTCAGCTGTGATGAACTACAGTAGCATGCAGATAAATGATATCGCAGTGGTCAGATCAAGGTACAAAATGAATTATACAGCACACATTAAGCAAGTCGGCTGTTAAAAACCAAAGCATTCACAAGCTCTCAGTGCCAAGCCTGGATGCCGATGACGCATTTTCACTTCATTCACCTGACACAGACAGCCGGCACAGCTGAGTCAGAGTAGATTCAAAGAGCAGCAGCGGGATCTATGGAGTCTCAACAAAAAAAACAAACCTGACTGGAAAGATGAGATGATGGCCAGTGGAGCTCATGTCCATCTGATTTCCTTTCAGATTTACCGTCGATGCTGGCTGGTGTTTAAGAAATCTTCCAGCAAGGGACCCCGACGGCTGGAGAAATACCCAGACGAGAAGTCCGCCTACATCAGGGCGTACCCCAAGGTATGATCAACACTTTCCAGCTGCTCTGAACCCAAGAGTGTTTCACTTACAGACTTGCAGTCTGAGTGGAAATATGCATTTTAAATGCATTGTATCGCAGTGCATTGTGGTACTTGTAGTCCTGCATCTCCTAGAGTAAAGAAACGTACCTGGGTGTTGAAAAAGCAGAACTGTTCCCGTGGATCTGGAGCCCTACAATATTATCACTACAGAATCCCATGAGACCATTTAGTGTCTTTAAAATGGCCGTGCCAGTCAACATTAAAGGTGAATACTTCTTATTATTGCTGGCATCTCTGTACGGCATCAGCAAGACAAGTTAGCAATCCGCTCCTGTGTGTCACTCACTGTGTTTCCCAGGTAACAGAGATCAGCAATGTGAAGAATGTGACCAGGTTGCCCCGGGACACCAAGAGACAGGCAGTAGCCATCGTCTTCACTGACGACACGTCCCGCACCTTTACCTGCGAGTCAGGTAACACTTCGGCTTCTTTTATATCACTTTACACTAGTGCCCTGCACAATTCCTGATTTTTCAGCTTTCTTGGTGAAGCTAAGCACAATTACCATATTCAGAAGCATAGGGATCAGCAGAATAGACAAATAGCATTATAAATATTATGATTATTTTTTTAAGGTTTAAATGGTAAGCTTTTACAGTTATTTGATTTTGAACACAGAAGACAATCAGTGTGTTAGAGAATATGGAATGCAATAATGCTGTTTGCATAACTATGACTGCCAGTCTTATTGGATTCAGTGAACGTCATGTTTGTGAGCGAGTGACGCATTTAGCATGATGGAAAAAAGAAACCCACTCACCCACTGCCCTGAGGCACGAGTTATTTACCTGCAGAGTCCGCATCCATTGTACAGATGGATTTAGAAAGGCTCATATAGGAGTCAGGGTGACACAAACTCAATTGCAGTTGGAAAATGTAGCACTAAAAACATTCAGAGAAGCGGTCAAGCTTCAAACCTGACAGCCGTCTTTGCATAATTAAAGTTAACTGTTTGAACCACACAGCCTTCCTTAGTCCTGAGATCTGAGACCCAGCTACTATTAAGAGAACTCAGTGGGTTTGGTTTTCAGGATCATGTACACAGGAAAGCATTCAGTTACCTGCTCAAATGCAATCTTGTGCTTCCAGTAAATGTCTTGAGAATTAAGGCCTTTGAGATCCTCTGGCTGTGTTTTTCCCACAGAGCTGGAAGCTGAGGAGTGGTATAAGATCCTGTCTATTGAGTGCCTGGGAGCCAGACTCAATGACATCAGCCTGGGGGAGCCTGATCTCTTAGCAGCTGGAGTTCAGTGTGAACATACAGGTAATTGCCTCCTGGGCTGTAGCGCCTACTCGCAGTACTGTAGGCTGTCTGGCATGAGTCTGATAGAGCATAATAAAAATGTCAAAATGAATCGAAACCCAAGGAAACGTGTTTTATCTGTACAGTTACAACAAAGTGCCCAAAGCATGTTTTTTTTCTGTTTATCTTACACTAAACTTTTTTTTTTTTTTTCTGTTTTCAGCCCTGATTTATTAATATGGTGTTGAGTTTAATCAAGAATAACATACAGCACTCGCTGCTGCTGTTTGCAGTTTGACTGCCATGCGTTCAGTTCAGGTTCTTGTGTGCTGTGACAGCACTGCTTCTACCTTCTCTCCCCCTGACAGAGCGCTTCAACGTGTTCCTTCTGCCCTGCCCAAACCTGGATATATACGGCGAGTGCATGATGCAGATAACCCATGAGAACATCTATCTCTGGGACATTCACAACCCCCGCACCAAGCTTGTCACATGGCCGCTCTGCTCGCTGCGGCGCTACGGCCGGGACGTCACGAGATTCACCTTCGAGGCTGGCCGGTGAGAGACCAGGACTGAGACTAAGCAACATTTCAACAATCTGACACCTCACACAGACAGAATTACAACAGCAAATCTCTTACCTGACATCATTATTATGTGTACAGCAATTCATATTATAAATGCTGACAAAGGCCAGTCCATTCTTTATAGCAAACAGCAGAGATATCCTAATACAGAATAATACAGTGCAAAGACAGTGTGGGAGTCTTTTGCCTTTAAGTTGATTAAGACTGCCATCTAGTGGTAGAAAGTCAGTCCTTTATTGTACTGCTTTGCAGAATGTGGGCAATGCTGTGTTTGTACAAGCTTTCAATCCATACCAGATAAATAAAACAACAGGGTAAACTTTATGTCTGTTGATGTCAGTATCACTCCTTGCAACTGCCTGACATATTCTTGGAGGCAGCTGTTTAAGTCTTTGAAGTATTTATGTAATGTAAATAATGCAATCATATTTAAATATCTGCTTTAAAGCGACGGTATCTATTTTAACAGTTGCCTGTGTTACTTCATTGTTATAGCTTAACGAAGGGTAGTAAAAGAAAAGCATTACAGGGTAAAGTTTAGGCAAGCATAAAAAGCAGAAAGGTATTGGGCGGTATTATTTTCTGGGAGAGTAAGCATTTTCATGCCAACACTTGCCAGCAGATGTTGTGATGAGACGTAGCTTATGAGGCTGTTTAAGTAGCAAGAAGAAAATTAAAGAACAGTTATGATCTGGAATCAATACGTGAAAGTGATTACGAAGCAAAGTGTTAGCCAGTTTAATCTGCATAAAATATGTTCCTGTCGCAAACCGCACTGTCTTAATGTAAAGAAAGTGGTTCCAACAGTATTCAATTTCTTTGAAAGGTGCGTGTGTAATAGGTTACATCAAATTAGATTAAGTCCCCAGTTAAAGTTTTGGTAATATGATGATGCTGATTATTTTTTGGCTGCATAGTTTAACCCACACTCACACTTGTGGCCACATACAACCCCTAACACACACACACACACACACCTGCTTAACACTTTAAGTAAGGACAAGGCTAGAGTGGATGTAATCATACAAACACGCAGACACAATTAAACACACACATGCATCTCGCGCTCTCTCACAATCATGCAGACGTAAAGGAGCACACCTGCCGATTCTCTGTTCAGCACTCAAGGGAACATGACTGAGTTCTAAGTATTCTTCTGTCGTGCAGCAGCCTGTGACGGGAGCTTGTGTGTGTATTCCAGGATGTGTGACAGTGGAGAGGGGCTCTACACATTCCAGACCCGGGAGGGGGAACAGATCTACCAACGAGTGCACTCAGCCACCCTCGCCATCGCAGAGCAGCACAAGAGGGTCCTGCTGGAGATGGAGAAGAACGCCAGGGTCAGGCCTTTATATATCTGTCAGGCTTCTCACACTGTGGGGGCACGGGTCGTCCCAGGACTAGTCAGATAGAGTTGTGAAACTCAGCAGGAGTGCCGAGCATAGATGAGAAAGCATTACCTTATTTGCAGTGTTTATGGAAAACAAAATGCCATTATTTATATACGGTACGTCTCCTCATACCAAAACACCCATTAATCCAGACTACTTATTGGTCCAGGAACAGATAACAGATAAATGAGTGGTTCTTATGTATTTTGATAAACAAATGCATTGTGAATTCTGGTATAATAAAGGTTTTTATTTCTCTGTTCCAGCTGCTGTCGAAAGGCTCAGAGTCAGGCTCCTACCCCTGCACTCCCACTGCTATCCTGCCACGCAGCGCCTTCTGGCAGCACATTACTGGCACCCAAAGCAGCACAGACATGGACAACGGTGAGTGAGCTCACCCCACAGGTGCAAAGAAAGGACTCAGCGGGTCTTTAGTGCCTCAGAAATATCTGATTGCTCATAAAAGCTGCTCAGTGCATCAATTATGCATTGAATCACCATTTACTGTGGCTGTTAGATATTCTGATATTTATATTGATTCATACAGGGTAGTATTTGTTTGTATCTTCTGACATCAGATCAGGCAGTTTAAAAGTGTATATATTGTGTTGGTGTGGTTATACATGAAGAATTGTGTAAGACCCTTTTAAAAGGTGGTCATAGTAAAGCATAGAAGAGTTAACAGAGAGGTATGGTAAAGCATATTTTAAAACAGTCATGTCAGGGTAAACATTAGCAAATGCATAGTATAACCATGGGAAAAGCATGATAAAAGTGCAAAAATACCATGCAAAAACACAGTGGTAACTTTTATAAGAGGAATGCCACAGCCTGACCTGATTCTTGTCTCTTCTCACCCAGGTGACCTGTATGTAGATTCCCAGGGGGAACCTGAAGCAGACCTGCACCCCACCCGCCTGCCCCTCGAGCCCCGCGGCCCTGCATTCATGGACCGCCGCCCTGGCATGTTCCCCAGCTACCCAGGTCAGTGACAGGCCGGTGTGGTCTCCCTGCATTCTTTCCCTCTTAACTCCTCAACTCTGCTGGGACTGGACTACCACCCCCTACCCCACCTACTCCCCCAAAACAGAGGGAGGTGGTCCTGCAAGAGTCAGGACAGAGAGAAGAGTATTCTTATGCATTTCTGCAGGACATTCGTTCACAAAAGAGGAGCCCACAGAGGTAACTTTAGCTTAAAAGCAGAAGCAAGATAAAGGGACCCTCTGAGACGGAAGAAGAGAATTCAAATCCTCTTGGTTTGAAGATTTGATAAGCTGCACACAGGATGAAGACTTGAGATTTTAAAAAAGTAGAAGGCGGCTCACGATTTTAAGCATCTAGATTTTCGTTTTTATTTTCTTGCAAAAATGTGTGTTTTTTTTTATTAGACACTTCCTAAAGAGTGCAACTCTCATTGCATGGTTGGTGGAAATCTGTACTTCAGTTGTTTTGATGTTTGGAGGAATGGTAACAATCTTTACGCACCACTTGTAGCAGAGGATTTCGCCCTGCCCCTGACCTTTGATGTCACCAGGCAGCAGATTACTGACGAATAGGCTGGCAGGACTGCAGACCCACCTTTAGCTGTCGTATTTAAGTGGAGATTCTTATGTTTCACAGTTGATGTGATTCGAAAGATCCCAGGCAACCTAGAGAAGGACAGCATCATACGAAGCAGCCAAGGCCAAGTGGATTAGTAGCACATGATACTATTTTTAGCCATTAATCTTGCAGCTGTATATCCTGTAAACCCCTCTGTAGAGCAGGAGTCTGTACTGCTGAGTATGCACAACACACCCACATTCCTCTCGGAGAACCTGAACAAGGTTTTAGATGTGCTGCTGTGTTACATAAGGGTAGTCTGCTTTCTATAATGGACTATTCTACTACAGATGATCTTGTAGCAGTGGAGATGTGTTGCTCTCTTTAATTCCTGTTTTTTTTTCTAACCGGGAATGTGTCAGAACAGAAGAAAGGAACTTAAAGGGCCATTCTAACTGTGGAATGTGGTTCTGAATCCGAGCCCAGCAACATCATCTTAGAACTGAGGCAGAGAAGACTGTGTGCTGAACCCGTCTCCTCGCCCTCGCTCTTCACTGGGTGTAATTTTATTGGTGACGATTTGAAACCAGTTTGAAGAAACAGGATTGCATTCTGGAGCAGGCGAGGGGTGTGCTTTATCTCGGTTATAATTTGTGCTCCACATTACAAGGAAGAGGATAATCCAGGTGTTTAAAAGGCTGTTTTGGTTTGAATTTCTATGTTTTATTTTCTTATTATATTATATTAATGTTATTATTTGTTATTATTATTTGTTGGTTTTTTTTTTTTTTTTTTTAATATTAGGTCAGATTAGAGACCTGTGAGTTCTTGAAGTAACATTTGCACTTGGAAAGGATTTTAAGCAATCTGTTTAGACAACTCAGGAGAAAACTTCTTTATAGTTTGAACATCTTTCTTACTAAGAGTGATATGCACAACTCCTGCAGCCTGTATTGGGGAGCAGATAAACACATTGCATTGTGGGTGTCAAGGGCTCAGCATGTCCCAGCTATCTGAATAGAAGACCTATAGACCAAATGCTTTACTTAGAGCTAGCTAAGGTGTTCCACTTCAAGAGATATCTGAACAAGATGAACTAAGTGTGAGAGAGGATAACAAAAGCAGTCCCATTTTCAAGTGACTGTTTTCAATAACATTACAATAACATTTTCTATTCAGTGTTGTTGATGTATATTAGATTGTGGGGTTTCTTCAATGCAGTTTTCAATGCATGTGTACCGTGTAGGATGCCTTTTTTTTATTGACGTTAAAGTGCGATTAGGCATAAGCTAACTATTATTTTTAATAGCAATGTCACACTGACTCATTGATATTTTTTTGGCTGGCAGATTTATGATAGAATGGCAAGGCAATTTGACACATCAGTACCGAATCACTGTAGGAAAGAGGTGACTTCATCCATTGAGGAATGCACATTTTAAACTATTAGTTTCCGAAATGCAATCCATCTCTGTAGCCACCCAGGTATTGAAACATACTACCTTTCTGCAATGCAGGTTACTCACACCCGCTACCTATTGCAATTCAGCTATGCTTATAACATTTGAAAAAAATCATATTCCACAACATTGCACATTTTCACGTTGTACATTCCCATAGTAAATGAAAGCAGGCATGCGAAAAGGCTAGAGAAAATGAGCTATTTAATTGACAGCAGGTTACAATTAACTGAGGAACAGATGATTAAGAAATTCTGCATATTTACTTGACCTCTGACCCTTATTGGTATGCAAAGTGGAACACCTTATTTTTAAAGGCTAGTTAATGCTCAGTGTCACTTTCATCTTTCAGAAGGGCTAAGCTTTTGTTGAACAGATCTCTTCACTCTGTAAACTGTAAATAATTCAGCATCAAGGGCGTGTGTGTATATAGTGCTATCTGTTTCACTTGATGTGTCAGTGTGCCCACTGGGGCAAGGGAACGTTCTTATGGATGGGTGGGGGCTATGGATAGCATTCTGATGTCTCCCTGGTAACGCCTGGAAGGAAAGGAACCTAGTAATAAAATTAGACAACAGTTTCAATGAGAAGGCAATAGGCTTGATTCTCCAAGCTACTCTAAATACTCATGGGCACTTTTTCAAAAAGACAAAACTCACCTGATAAGGTTACCGAACATCTCAGACATTTAATGAGATGCTTTTCAAGTAGTCTTAAGGTATTTATTACTTGTTTTAGAATTGTGATTTGTGTTTCTTTTCTTTACGAAAAAAAGTGTTAATGATAATTTGGAGTAAGTATAGTCTAGCACAGTCTTCTCTATATCTTATAACGGAGTGTTTAAAGTTACTCTCTGCCCAGCCCTTTAACCCTAGATTTAATTCGCTCTGCCATCTGCGCTACACTCCACTGCCTAACCAGAGTGCTATCTAACAGACAAACTAGACAACGGTGGGTTTTTTTTTTTTAAATGAAAAGCCAATACAAAATGAGTTGCTTGCATTTTCATGTCAAGACTTTCCTAGAATCCACCTGCTCTAGATAAAGATCTCTTTCTGTTTGTTCTAGAACTTGAATTTCTGCCTTAAGACCGTTTTCTGTTTGTTTGTTTGTTTTTAGAGGGGGGGTGGGGGAGGAGGGAGGGAGGGGGCGTTACAGTTTCTCCAGAGAAAGGGGAACCAGGTGTTTGATTTTGTTGAAGCTGATCTCCAGTTTGACTCATGCAGATAATTCTTTTGGTTTTCTGATATTCTTTGGGAGGGTTGTGTTTTTCACTGAGTAAGGTGGTGAAAGAGGGGCTGGGGAAGTTTCCTGGTTAATACACAGCTAGTATTGTCTGTTAGCTAGGCCTTTCCTTTGTATACCATCTAAATAAAGATTGATTTGTATTGCCCAACATCAGGATAAACAAATAAACTCGCAGTGGCACAGTGATGCTCAACAGAGAGTTGGGAACAGTGCAGTCCTTTATTCTGATAGTTTTGGTTTTCCACCCCTTGCTGTGTAGAGGTGGCGTGCTTCAGTTTGGCCAGTCTGTGAAATGGCCTTTAAGGCACTTGTTATATTCAAGTCTGATTGGACTGGATAGGCTCAACAATGTCCTATATTGCGCTTGCTTCACCCTCCCTTATTTAATATTTATTATGAAGATATATAAGCAGATAGCTGTATAAATAGATAGGCAAGAGGGGAAAGGAAACAGAGCTGGCAGTGAGGAATGCTGTATTCGAATCAAAATGTGTGTGTGCAGTACAGTATGTGTATATATATATATTAATGAATGATATTTAACTATATTTCAAATGTATTATAGTTAGATATGGTATACAGTATAATACGCATTATAAAATCAGGATGGGTGCCTATCTATTTATCTGTCTGTCCATTTGCAGTCAAAAGGTCTCTTTTGGGCTGGTGGCTGCCCTCTCAAAGGCATGCTATAAGGTTGATATCGCCCACCCCAAGAGCCACTGTAGTTAACTCCCCATCTCCATCTCCCCTAGCTAACCCCTGTTTTATCAGGGCAGGACTTAACCTGATAGCTCACACCCAGTTCTTGTTACCTCCATGTAAAATACCTCAAACTCACTGTAGATGACCACAGGCCGGATTTGCTCATGTATTATACCATAGAGAGTCAGATATATTCGTGTTACAGGTACCTGCTATGGACATTTTATTTAGATCATTGAAGAGCATGTCACCATAGAACCCACCCTTGCATGAAATTATGCTCTGAATTGCCATGTGTCTTGTATTGTTTGTGGTACAACGTTTTGCAGTTTTACAATAAAAATTTAAATAAATGAAAAAAAATGAACTTTTGCCGTTGTCTACATTAAATGTCGTCACCAATTGTGACCTGGAGCTGTATACCAAGGTCTTTATACCGGCAGTAATGTACTGCATGGTCTAATTCCACTAATGGCCTTCAAGGTCCATTTTTGCTGCAATAAATGTTTGCACTTCTTTTTCTTTTAATGTACGGCACATGTATGAATAAAGTATTTCACGGCACATTAATTCTGCGGAATTTTAATAAACGCAAAATTAGCAAACATTTCTTGCTTTACAGTATCTGTTTTTTCCCTCCTGAGAAAGCTCATTAAGAGACTCATATGAACACTTTTGCATACTGTAACACAAACCGTGTACGCTGCATTGGGTCCTATGAATGATTCACTCAGACTTTATTTACAGGCCCTTTGTAAAAGCTCTTTTGGGTTCATGAAGACAGCTTGTTCTTCACTAAACATTTCTTGACTGTTAAAGCGAATTGTCTGTTTATTATCCCCTCCTGTAGGTGCATGTCTGGGGGTGTTGGAGGTGCCTGTATGTACTTCTAGAAATATTTAAAACTATTTAGAACTATCTGAAACTATTTGAAACTATTTAGAACTATTTAGAACTATTTAAAACTATTTAGAACTATTTGAAACTTGGTTTGTCCTTTAAGCACAATTCTTTGCAAATCTGGGGAATTAATCTGGACACGATGTGTCCACTGCACTGCATACCTTAGACAGCTTTTGCGTTTTTTTAGTACCATTTGTATTACTTATAAGTGCACAAAGGAAGTGTAGGATATTACCACATCATTGTATGTTTGTTACAAAGGTCATTTGTTCTGCAGATGAAGATTATGAAACATGCATACATTTGTATTTATTATTTTATTGTACACACAATAAAGAGAATGCATTCTTACAGCTTTATATGAATTGACACTTTCAATTACAGTATATTAAATTTATATGATATAGAATATGTGTTATTGATTCCAAAATAATTATGTATGAATACCAAAAGAAACTCATCAAAATGTTTTTCAGTACTACGTGCTGTATTTACAGATCATGCACAATAGTTTTTTTTAATTAACATATTACCAGGATATTGACCCGCCCACCCAGCCGCAGTAAAAATAAGAGCATTTCAAATGAATTAAATTACTTCCAACATTTATGATACCAAGAAAATGTAGCATCTGCTCATTTAGTCTAATAAAACAACAGCTTGAAGCCACAGAGCTTCACCTCCTGAAATATTATACAAGTTCAAATATCATGTCCTACAATCTACATTTATTTTATGTGTTAGCTTCACTGCTAACTGCATTAAAAAACAAAATTAATCAAAACTTAAAAATAACAAAGATGCTTTATTTCCGCTTTCATTTGAGCAGGAGCTGCGAAGAGAGACCATGGCTCCCTATTCTTGGTGATTCAGTCAGTGCTAGTGCTAATCTTTGCTTCAGAAGAGCGAGCCTTGCTCAGTGCATAGTATCTCAGAAACACAAAGAAACCTGAATAAAAACATGGGGAGATTTGTTAATATATTGGCAGGGGCTGAGGTTGGTATCTGGTGTGCTATAACTAAAGGTTAGAATATCTGATAGCATGTTAGAATATATGTAATTACACTGTAATAGCATGATAGATACTGATTGTTACTACTGTGTAATTATATGGCGATGTGAACAATATTTTATTACCTTATGCAATTACTTGGTAACAGGGTGGCACAGGCCATTTCCACGTATTTAGAAATTTAGTTACCATGCAAAAGCCGAAACCTTGGGAGCTACCCAGTTATTTCCTTTTTTCTGAGTTTATCACATGGTAATGTATGCCCTGTTATCTATAGTGCTACCAAATCTTTTTGGAGTAGCACCACCAGAACTGGGAGGGAACGTTGCAGATTGGGTTTTTAGAGGCTCTGAACCCAGCCTGCATGCTGGTGGTTCATTTCAGAACAGAGGGAGACTGGCGCTGCAGATTAGGGTTTTTTTTAGAGGCTCTGAACCCAGCCTGCATGCTAGTGGTTCATTTCAGTCCTGTTCTGTAGTTAACCACCTAGTCTGCATACAGTGAGTCACAAAGCTTTCACTCAGTCTGTTTTGAGAAGTTAAAGGAAGATTTAACATTACAGCAGTCCAAAAAAGAGTTAAATTATTATTAATTTAAAGTATTATTTAGATCATCGTGACATTCTTTAAACACTAATTTGAGGTAAAGGTTTTGTGACTTGGACCCCCAGATTCATAACACAAACAATAAAAATATGAAGTGTATGTCAGTCTGAAACTGCATACTAGATAATATATATCTATATAATAGATAAAAGGCATGCTTATCCTCTAGTGCTGTATTGTCTCCAGTGTAAGGCCCGCATTTTGTGCATACTGTATATGTCACCCTTCTTACCGTGCAAGGAATTCAGGATAGTAAACGTATAAAGCGCCGGCTCTTCGAGGGCCCCGAAGTTGAAGAATATGATCCCCCACGTTAATCCCAACAGACAACAGAGCCCCAACAGCGTGCAGACATTCCTTCTGGTGCTCCCCTTTTCTAAGTGGCTGGAGCCGGACTTTCCAAGCTGGACTATCTTCAGTGTCACCACTGAGAAAATCACCATGCTCCACAGAAACACCAGTGCATAGCAGGCGATGGTAACATAACGGACAGCAGGATCTGTCAGCCAGCACCTGGTAAGATTGAAAACACAGAAGGAGCTTTTTTTTATTTTATTTTTTTATTTTTAAAGATTGCCATTCTTCTCTCTGTCACAGCTGACAATACTACGCAGGTGAAGTAAACATTGCTCCATAACTTACATTGAAACAGACCCCTTTTCCGTGTATATTGTATAATTCCCATACTTCTTCAAACTTGAACACACAATGACAGCTATAGCTGGGATTCCTGGAAAAGAACAAGACATTACATTGGAATGATACATTGTAAGACAGGGCAGTACACGTCCAATGTTATGAAATAATATTAGAAAGCTGGCCAATAATCAAAGTCTTCTACCATTATTATTACTGTATAGTAGTTGTGTTTGGTACAGCAGTTATATCAACATGCTCGTAAACCATAAAAGCTCCCTTTCCAGCTATCAAATGAACCGCAAGGGCTACTTCTCCACCCTATACTGATCCTCCAATGGAGCCTCACCCCAGCCAACAAGGCTCAGCTTCTTCCGGTAATGCTTTATATAGGTGTTGAAGACCTTGATCATCAGCAGGTACAGGTGGAAAGCTTCGATTCCAAACCAGGTGAAGGTGCAGAGCAGGGAGTAGTGCATGAGGGCGGCAATTAACTGACAGAGCCCATGAATATTATAGGATGTCAGCCACTCGTTCAGGAGGAAGGCGAGGTTTAGCAGGAACAGCGCTGAGCACAGGCTCTGATGGATTGTGGTGGAGTGATCGGATTTCCTGGAAAAAAGAAGGGGAACGTCAGTAAGGCTGTTTACCATTGAGGCTTGTCACCTGCTAATATACCATTTACACCCAGTTAGAATATCATTATCAGTGAATTCAGGTAATAAAGTACTTCCTACCTTCTATTATGAACTCTGGTTGCATTGTGCCCTCTAATCTATAGTAGTGTAATTTGGCTTAATGACATTCACGGCTATTTAAGATTTCACACACAAAAAAGAAACTGAAGTTAAAGTGATAAAAAGAAGATAAAAAAGAATTGAAATGTCCCTGTTAATACCTTAACATTATGTACATGAACAGGGTGACTCCCAAAGAAAAGAGTGAAACCCCGCAGCCAATGTAGGTGATGTACGTCAATGCTTTCAAGGAGATATTGCTCAGGGTGATGTTATTAGGGCTCTGTGGGAATATACAGTTAGACCAGGCTGAAATAATAAACAATATATACAGAACATACAGTACCAATCTCCTCTGTGGGTGTGTCAGGACATCAACTTGTTTTCCTGTTAGTAACACATATTATCAGAATAGCAAGATAGCCTCCCACTGTGTCTTCAGAAATACTGTGGCCCATAATACAGTTCTGATGCACTTTAACCTAACTTTCAGTTACCTAAAAAACAAAGCTAACAGCATGAACTCTCAGTACAAGCTTTACCATTAACACAGCAAAGAATGTCAGGTGATTGCAGCTACACACTGTTTGGTTTGTTCCACAAACAGTCTGGCAGCCAGATTCATTCCAGATTGCATTACTTCCTGTAAAAATAAAAATAAGAACACATGGTGAACCAAAAACCCTTTTTATTAACATGTTTGGTGCTGAGATGCAAAAAGGTTCTGAAACTCACTAACAGCAGATGTGTCCATGCAAACCTCCTCCCACGCCTAGTTTACATATGTATCGTTTAGCAGTTTGAAGAGAGCATCCTAATTCTTTTCATGTTACTGTTATGTCATCAATCTAAATATTGAAGGCTTGGATTTACCATTTGAGATCACGTCCCAGAATACGCATTTTCGGTCCTGAAACAAGATTGATGACATCCCATTACATTCATTGACTAAAGGGGCTTCGTCAACATTTACAATACAGTGTATAAAACTCCTGTTTTCTTACTGCAGTCATAATGACTTACACGCTCAGTTTTATTCACAAATCTGTCACTTTATTGTTTAAAGATTTTTGGGGGGCGGATTAAATGTCTCATCATGAAAAATGAAACCCACTGGAACATACATGAAGGAATATCAAACATTAAGTGATTCATCAAAATAATTATTTAAATAATGTAGGTTAATATATTCTACTCTCTCTCTCTCTCCTCTCTCTCTCTCTCATATATATATATCACAGATATATATATATAATATATGATATATATATATATATATATATATATATATATATATATATATATATATATATATATATATATATATGGCGTATATGAGATATATATCGCCTTTACCTTCCACCTAACTACCACGAATGACCAAGCAGTTTGGAGAGGCCTTACCTCCAAAGTGTATTCATGATAAAAGGTTATTGTTATGTTGTCAGTGAGATCAGAGATTGGAGTCCCCAGTTCGATTGCAATCACCTCATCTAACAGGAGTGAACTGTTCTGCGCATCCTGAAAGATAAGATGTCAGGCACAGTTTATTTGGTAAGATATACATTGACTCCATACAATATTCTCCCTGGATCTGAATTGTTGTTTGACACACTTAGTACATGGACAAGTCAAAGTTGGTTTAAATAGTCGATAACCAATATGAGCTGTCACCTTCTCTAAACCACTATTCCATTCCTTTTAGTGCCAGTTTAATTCAGAAAACAATTGTGCTAAAAAGATTTGAAGTAAAAACTGAAATGCTTTGACGATGTGGCCCATTATTTATAATGGAACAACCGCTGGAACAAGGTTAAAGAACAAGACTTTATACTTAACAAGACTAACACAGCATTTTTAATAAGTAGTTGGTTTAATTAATTAGTAGTTTTCTTTTTCTTACCGGAAATATGCTTTTGTTAAACATAATGATACCAACTTGCATGGATTCATTTCTTCCAATAGCCTTCTGTAAAGCTTCATTGGAAATTGTGACTTTTATAGTATCTGTATCTTTGTTTGTGTCCTGAAACAGAAAACCATACAAGGCTAGATTCTAAAACAAACAAGAAGCAATTAAAACTACTGTACTTGCAAGCCTCCAAATTGAATGTCTGAATTGTTTATTTCTGGTTTAGTAACTTTGTTGTGTGCGTTTTTCCTTTCTGAAACAAAACGACTGTGCTAATGGTGACATTGGAGTAAATAGCTTTGAGAATCTAGCCCCATGAAAAGAAACAGAAGCTTCAATTTGCCGGATTTGTGGCTGGAATAGTGAAAATGATGTCAGGGAAGGCTAACTGAAGCAGTAAATCCCCAGACACCTTCAACCACAATTATTTCTACAACAGTGTTACTTGCTTCCATCTTCATCTACAAGCATTTTAGGTCTGGTGCATTTTAATACATTTAATCGGAACATTAGAATTGAATCATAGAAACACTTATCCATAAGTTCCATGTCCTTTTACTTTTGTCAAATTTGTATGTATTAATTTTGTTTATTATCTGAGATGTTAACCTTCTGTAATAGATACTTACATATGCAGGTAGGTAGGATAGATATTAGATACTTACTCCTAAAGATGGTAATGCAAGTTGGATGTCTGTAAAGCTATGTTTGTTGTATTTTATCACAAGTCCCTTCATGCCTTCAGAAGTAATCTCCTTTATTGGCCCAGTAAACTCTTTGGTATCCTTAACTATGTTTTTAACACATCTAAGAGAAAAAAAAATAATAATATTGGATTTTATGTGAAAAGTCTTCAGTTACAAAAACTGCAGTAGAATCTGCTTTGGTCCCACAAATTACTTTTAGATTGTGTCACATAAGCACTTATGCATTTATTTATTTATTTATTATGTATGTTATTTTAAAGTTAACTCAAGCACAAACAAATATTAACAAACCATTTTTTTTCCAGGAAGCCTCAAACCTAAATAAGTAGCTGAGCAAGTGTGGTATATAAAACAGTTAAATACAAATGATACTCACTGTAATATAGATGAGTAGGCTTTACAATGCCCCACGTCACTTCCTTTGCATTTGTTGATTAATGTTTGAGCATCTGCACAAAAATTGAGGTTTGAACAGCACCAACTAAAAACATTGAACAATTACAGAGACTCAGCTTTCTACAATTTAAACTGCATAATTAAATACGTAATTAAGGAAGACAAATCTCAGTCCATGAGTAATAGCTTGTATCTATCAAGCTTTGGTTAACGTAGCCTGTGCCTCTTTGCACTGATGGTGTCGAAGAACTTTCACCATAATCAAACATGAATTACATCTGCTGTAATGGTATTCACTAGTGGCTCTTTCAGTCCATTGCAAACCAGGACCCTGTTCCAAGCAGATCCTTAATTACTTCACTGGACACCTAGGTTCAATTAAACACTGAAATATCTGCTTGGAAAAGGGCTCTGAATGGAATGGATCGAGGACCACTGATCTGCTGTATCTATGGAATAGAACCTAATGTAAAAGATGCAAGAAAAGGTTCAAGTAACTGTAGCGAACAAAATAATTCCATAAATCTTTCTCCATTATTCAATGCCATTAGCGGCAGCGAAATGGAATGTGCAGTTTTTAAAGAGATATGTGTTATAGCAAACCTGTACGTTCATTTTAAACCAGGTAGTACACTAGCAAAAGCATGGCAAAAGTGCAACAATAGACTGCAAAAATACTGCAAAAAACTTTTATAAAATAAATATAATTATACAAATATATACCTTTAAGGATTTTACTAAGTGTTTCTTTTGAAATAGTATCACACTGTAACTCGACTGGGTCAAAAAAAACGAAAAAGTTAATACCAGTGATAGCTGACTTCCAATGAAAAAATAATTGTATACACTTAGAAACAATTTGACATTCTACTTTATTAAGCACTGGATATAAAGCTGAGCACCCAGAAAACTTCACTGACAGCGTGTAAATACAAAATGCTGGTGGCAGTGGATTGACACCATTGCCTCATGTCCTGCGTTTACCCACAGTGCCAGTTTACCTAACAGCGATGTTCATCTAAGGTTGTAGTTTAGACTGCTATAAAAGGTATTGTAAAGGCTCATGGCACAGACCTGCAAACAACAAACCAACATGTGTAAGTAGCTCTCAGTGTACACTTAGCCTGTCATCCAACCAGAATTATTGGCAATGCAAGATGAAAAGTTTATATACTGTATAGTTATTGTAATAAAGTGTATTTTAATAGTATTAAACATGGCTTCTTAAACTTAAGTGTGACTGTGACTGCTTTGGAGCTGTAACTGAATGGCCTGTTGAATTTATAACTTACCTGGGGAAGCGCAGAAGGCACTCAGGGACGTCAGTAAAAGAACACAGCCCCACAGCCCTGCAGAAACCACACAGGAATTCCAAGTGGGCCAGACCATCCTGGAGCTAAATTTGAAGACTGCAAAAAAATAGCTGAAAATTTCATTGCTTGTACATATACCATATAAGCTGTCATTTGAGCACCAAATCTGTGATAAACCTCAGTAAAAAAAATAAAAATAAAAAAAAAACTAAAACCAAAACAAAACCTCTTTATTTATTCAATTAAATATATTATAATGTGCAATTACTAATCTTCACACAGATATATAACGTTTTTCAATGTAATGTTTTAAACAGTGGCTAGCCACATACTATTAAAAGTTGTCAATACATGTTAAGTACTGCAGATTTCTTTTTAATATGGATTCAAATAATTTGTTAATGGCATATAACGTACTTTACCTGTATCTTTCGCATCATAAACTCAGCCATTTATCCGTAAAAAATGTACTATGTTGAAGTGTATAAATACATGTTTATGTTTCTAATATATATATATATATATATATATATATATATATATATATATATATATAATATATATATATATTATATATATATGATTTTTGTACAGTTTAATTACAAAGGAGCGGAAGCCTGTTTGTCTTTTTGACTATTCTCTTAGAAAACTGGAAGCTTTTCCTTGAAAATCCATAATAATGTAATGTTTTACCTTTACTGTGTTTCCTAATCTTGTTATCTCCAGTATTAACTTCCCTTTAAAGGTGAAGTAGAATAATTGATTTTAACATTAGCAACTACATATAACTGAATTGTGACGACTGTATTGCTACTGATGCTGTTTAAGTGTTTCAGCTAGTTTAGTAACAGTTCAAATCCTGTTTGAGGCTTGAGTTACAGCGTTTAACTTATTGTAATATTAGGTGAATGAATTTATGACTTTTGTTTTTTAAATAATATCAGCGCCATATTTTCTAAATTAGTTTAAAGCAGGAAATGTCAGCATTAAGACAGAGAACCACATCTGAATTCCAATCATTTTCATGTACAGAATTAGCAAACATCACAATCATTCTTAACACTATTTTTAAAATCATGAGTCTTGAGGATTTCAATATCTTCCCAGTCCTACTTTATACTTATAATAGCACTTTCAAACTTTGATTTGTTAGTTTAATGATGTTTGTTTGGAGTGTCCGCCTGTGTTAAAGTATGTGTTAGATTTGCCACATCTATCCATTACTTTATTTTGTATTCAGAAATTTATCAAACAAAGCTAGATCGTCTTCCCTGATAAATCTACTGTTTTATCTTGAGCCTGTCAAGTCAATTATCAAGTCAAAGAAGTGACACAAACTACAAGTATTCTGTATGACTCTGTTTAATCTGCTATATATTTAATGTCTCTTACTGACTTTTCATGTCTTTCTAGCTGATCTCTATGAGGAGAAACGCCAGTGAAATTTGAAAAAAAAAAAGCTGTGTTTATGAAAGTTCTACTTAATTAAAATATCCCAGTTGAGGGTGAGATTTTCTGACATCTACACTGTAAACACAATGTTTGAAAATAATTAAACATGTCATATGCAACAGATAAAAAAAAAAGAATTAGTATTAATAGAATGTACACTGTAATGTTTATGGGAAACTATTCAAACAAATGTTAAGATTTGTTTCAAATCTGTTGCATGTTTTTTTATTTTTTTTATTTGGTTTTACAATATAATAAATGGGTATGGGTATTTCTCTCCTTTTAAAAAGTAGTCGATTAATAACTGAAATAAAACGGCATTGAATATGATACAGATATGCCAATAAAAGTCATTTAAGAAGAACCCGGTAAATAAACAGTATTATCCGATTATTGCCAAATACAGACCAGGGATGTATAATAAATACTTTGGTAAAGATGCAAAAATCAAGGTAGTTATCATGTTCTCCTGTAGAGTGTCACTGACGGACGGACAGATAGACAGACGGACTAAGACAGACAGACAGACGGACGGACAGACTCGCTCAGAACCCAAGGATCCCCATTTTTTAAAAATCGAACTAAAACAAAAGTATCAGACATAATTAGAGAACGTGTACAAAAGTCCAGGTTGGATTTTACCAAATTAAGAAAAAAAAGTATCCCATAACCCATAGAATGTGGCCCGTTATTCTTTGGGAAAAAACAGGTAGGTACAAGTATTTTGGTACTAACAATAAGTTATCAACCAACAGGCACAACCTCAGTTGAAACAAACATCTCCCTGATTTTTTAAAATAAATAACCACATTTAATGAATATACTTACAAATGCAAACTGGAACACACTGTGAACCTCTTTCTGTAAGAATTCCCCTTTTATGTGTGAACAGCTTTGCGTCTACAAAACAGTACACAATTACACTATTAATACAATGACACATTATACACTTTTTTACATTACAGAACCTACAGTATGTAAATGTATTTGTAGCCACAAAAAGAAGAAGTCAATTATCAAGGAAAAACCACAATAAAAACAAGGAAGCACAGGCGGAAGGCATTGTTAGCACAAACATGTTTGGTAACGCTCTGTATTGCGCGACATAAATTATCATTAAATAGATATGCAATTGCATAAATCAATGTTAAATTAATATTTAATAGATATGCACTTGATATTAAATTTACGTTCCAGCATTCCTTGTTACTTTCCATTAACATTTAAGTCAGATTAACTGTGTTTCAATTTAAAACATGTAAACAATGGGAAATTATTACATATTTTCAAGGGTCACAAAACATAATATAAATGGACGTGATATGCAATTACATTTTCAATCGACATTTCGTTAACATTTAGCAAGAAACCATGCATATCTATGAAATATTATTTTAATATTAATTTAGTATGCAATTGCATATCTATTTAATATTAATTTATGCCACGCAATATAAAACGTTACCTTTTTTTTTTTTTTTTTTTTTTTTTTATTTCAACGGAATCAACGTAAACGGTATACTATACTAGGAAAAGGTGCAGTTGGCCCGCCCTACAGTCTGTGCAGTCTCGTTTTGTACGTCGTGGTAGTTATGTACCTATTAATGGTTCTAATGTCTTGGTACTAAGTACCCACCGTGACCAAATAGTACCTCTTCCTAATTTGTATTTCTACCTTTTAAAGGAACTATAATAAAGGATCTGAAATGTACCACATAAAAAGGATACAAATTTGTCACTTACCTGTACCACTACGTGACAAAGCATTTGAACCATTATAAGTACAGCGACATGGCTCCAAATTTCACTAGGTTCTTTAAGCACAGGCATTTTAATTGGTTGTAAATACAAAGCACAGTGATAGCTGGTAAGTAAAAAAAAACGAACAAAGGTAAGAATAATTAAACTGGATGCATAAAAGTATATGTACAATGAATGGCAGTCAACTTTAAAACCTCTGCAAAATACATTCACTCAAGGACCAACAGGAATTTCACATTTTATTAATCATGTATGTAAACAATTACAATTTTTTTTTTTCATTACACTTCATAGTTATAGTAAATATGGGGACAAACATACTGGAAATTAAAATAAAAAGCACAAATTCCAGCTGTGTAGTCAAACTCCATTGCCTTTAAAAATAGGTGGTATCAAGCTGCAGCTTTCCTTACATTTCTTATTATATTTTATACTTTGAGCATTGTAAAGGTACAGAGGATATGTATTAACAATACATTTGTGTTAACCAAATGAATTGTAAAGTCGTGTTGCTGGACAGCGCATATTCGCAGTCTCAGTTGAAAACAAAAAAAATATTTTACAAAAAACAATGACCTAGGTCTGTTGAAGAAGCAGTACCAATAATAAGCAACAACCTGCTTAAAACCAGAATACATTTAACCAGAATAGCATTTAAACACATTTCGACAAGCAATTAAACGAAATTTGCAGAATGATAAAGGAATCAAAGGCATGGTTTGATCAAGATGGGCAAAACATCTCCATTCAGAAAGGAAGCAGGTGCAGTTTAGCCTAGTGGTGTCCCTATAGAAGCTGAAGACCACTGTACAGTCATATTTCCACTGTCTGATCCATAAAGTAAGGCTGATTTAGGCCAGTTTGGGTTGTCCTGCTGATTAGGAAAGTGGTCATTCAATATCCTGAAAAGATGCTTGAATTAGGCTATGGCAGCATATATATATATATATATATATATATATATATATATATATATATATATATATATATAATACGATATTTTCTATATATATAATATATATGTTGCGGATTAAGTATGTCACAGTGGTATTATATATTATATATATATATATGCAACAAGACATTCGCATGTACAACAGTGTTGTGTGATGCCCTGCTGTCACAGATTCTAGCCCCCATCAGTGAGGTGAGATGAGGTTAAACAGCAAATGCAGACCAGCCTGGCTCTTTTTCAATGCTAACTTTCCATACACCAGATACTCGGGTTTATGTTTTCGATGATATTTTTTTTAATTAACGTGGATTGATCTTGCTTGTTTAAAACGCCGGAATGAGGATCAGTGGCAGATAATACCCTGAAATGCTGCATCTTGATTGGCTGTGTAAGTGTTCAATGTTTTATTAGATTTAATGCTTGTTTTATGCCCAGTCTGACAGTAGTTTTGAAACTGCTGACTGCCTGTGCTTTAGCTTTGGTGCAATTCACATCTGTGAGCAGGTCAGTCTGTTTGTAAATGAGCAAGCCATGTAATAGTTCACTGCGCGTACTCCAGTCAGCTAACAGCTCTCAAGCGTGTGTTTTTAATATTTGTTTAACTCTGCACACATGCATGCTTCATTAAACTCTATTTATTAAAGAGAGTATTGGTTTTTCCCACATTATACCTGTAATTAAAGTATGTTTTTCTTCTTACTTTTTATTTTTTTTATTAAAACGAATGATAAAAATGAATTTAAACTAATTTCATGTTGGTGTTTTCACTGTTGTCTCACTCTCCCTCACAAATTCCTATAGTGCATTCAATACATTGCTCAGAGGAGATAAGTTTGAGGCAAACCTGGGCGGTGTCTTCAATATGTCAGTCAGGACAAACCCAAAAATCACTTCACAGGGGTAAGGACAGGGGGGGGTGGAATACAGTAAGTGATTAAAGAAAGACAAAATGTTTACAATACATGTTTAATGCATTTATTTAACCAGCATAGAACCCTTGAGATATGCATCTCATTTTCATGCTTTACATGTTATGAAGAATGGAAGAAAATCCAATGAAATGAGATCCACATTTAAATTTCACGATGAGAACAAAGATTACCAAGGAGGGGGAGAACAGATGATTTCAGCCCTTTTTGATAACGTTGCTTCATTTCTTTTCAGTCAGCCGACGAAACTGATTACTGCCAATGCTGTTTTACAGATTGAGAGAAAATAAACCGTGTTAACAAAAGCCATTCTTGTAAAATGAATGTCATGCTATTTGAAAATAGAATCTTTTTTTTTGCTAAAATCCTCTTCAGTCATAAAACTGGTAATACACCACCTCAACAGCCCATTCTAGACAGAAGTATCTGAATATATAGAATTCAGTTATTGTGTTAAAATAAAGCAAAGGCAAGTTGTTGTGGTGGAATAAATGCTTTGAATAGTGTAAAACTAGCAAGAAACAACTCAAAACCATTTAGAATTGAATACTGTTACAACTGCATACTTGTTTTGGGTAATTTGCCCTTGTCTTTGTATTACCTGGTTTTCTGCCAGTTATCTCCACTGGAATCTGCTTTTGATCTGAGCAGCCACATGGTTTCAAGATGTTCAACACCATTCTTGTCAACAAAGCACTGGCCAACAAAGTTTGTTATAGAATCTGCAAAAAAAAAAAAAAAAAAAGTGTAATGTGACAGAAAGACAAATGCCACATCATTATATTCATTAAAGTATTCTGGTATTCTGTGCAATGGACAAAAGTACTGCTTTACCTGAGAAAGTAAACTTCACAAGAAACCCAAATATCGGCTGATGAGAATCATCTTTAAAGCCAGAGAGGGGGGATTCCTTAATTTTCACTCCACTGTTTGCTGTCACTGCAGTGAAGAAGGAGCCAAAGATGTGTCCCTTATTGTCTGTCGTGGAGATAGTCATGTTGGATCCAAGTTCGTTTACCCAGCTTCCTGTTAAATCACACTGAAATAACACCAGTTATTTTCAGGACAGTTTTAGATTGTTATCCGTTTCAAAATGCATGGATTTCTATAATAGATTCGGGAGAGTCTGGAGGGCTTCAAATAAGGTACATACTGAGGCTACATAAGTATATTTTGAGTTACAAAATGTGTACAGGTTAATATAAGTTGATGTACATATAAATAGAACAATTTAGAAAACAATGTATCAAGAAAGCATGACAGTGAAAGTGTACTTGCATGAGACAAAAGTGCTTGAAGAAAGTTAAGCTGTATAATGTAAGCTTAGTGACATGCTGTTAGCAATTTAAGACTAAAAGTTTTAAAATATTTTAAAATCACTTACCTTCTGCGCATGGCATATGTAGAATGCCACTTGAAAAAGCAAAATAAGAGTAGAGAAAAGAATCATGTTTTTCATGAAAATAGAACTTTCGTTAGTCAGTTCTTCAGACTTCTAGAACGACTATTTATATCCTTCTCTTTGCAATGTGTTTGCTTACAAACAAGTCAAGAGCAGGGGTTTTACTGCTCGACCCTGGAGAAATGCCACCTATCCTATCTGAGAGACAGCGCTGTTGACTGTAGAGTGGGTTATTGGCATTGCAACCACAGCAACTCCTGCAAAGCAGGTGGTAGAAGGGACATCTGAGCCTCCCAAATGAGATGATGTCGCCTTGTTGCCAGGAGTGGCTGCTGCCAAACTCGTAGGTATGTAGAGGGTATGCAGGAGCAATTAGCATCAGTGGTCCCAAAAACCTGGCAAGATTCCTAACTTAGAACAAGTTGGTAGACAACATAAACTCGATCATTATTTCTATTTTGAGCTGTTGTTGCAGCAAACCTTCGACATAAATGGAGAGAGTGCTTCGGAGAAACCTGATGACTCCAGGGACTATCACCCCTGGTGCCATGACTGAACACATACGCGCCGGGGGGGGGGGGGGGGGGGGGCGGGGGGTGGGGGGGGGGGGGGGGGGGTGGGGGGGGGGGGGGGGGTGGGAAGGGGGGGGGGGGGGGGGAGGGGGGGGGTGGGGGGGGTGGGGGTGGGGGTTGGGGGGGGGGGGGGGGGGGGGGGGGGGGGGGGGGGGGGGGGGGGGGGGGGGGGTGGGGGGGGGGTGGGGGGTGGGGGGGGGGGGAGGTGCGCTGCTGCAAAACAGGTATGGATTTAGCAGGGCAATGCACAGTGTCCCATCAAACTTCTAGTAGGTTCCTAACTTATGAACAGATGTTTTGAAACCAGGTCCTCAGAGCATTACAGTCTATTTGACCTGTCGAAGAACACCATATTATGCTCTACAAAACCTCTGCTTCCCTTCGACTTTAAAGACTAAATTTAGACTGGGCAATATGAGCCCATGTATGCAATTCGAAGAGTGAAAGGAAACTGTTAGGACCAGTAATGTGCACCAATCTGGAAACCAAACTAACTGCTGGTTGACGGAACTCAGTTATATGCTTTTTGGAACTTCTCCCCTTGGATGGGCAGCGCTCTAGGGCCACCTCGGGTGATAACCAGACGACTTGTCTTGATGGGGGGGAGGGGGGGGGGGGGGTGGGGGCTGGCAACAAGGGTGCTGACGGCTTCGACACGACGGTAAATGTATCTGAACGTAGGTCTCTTAGCTGTTTTGGGAAAACGTGGACTGTTGATATTGACAAACGCAATCGGAATACCATCCAGAGACATTTTTAAAATATATAACACTCTCAGCCCTTTGTCCAGGAGAAATGTCATCGTAGGCAGGTCTAGTGGTAAAGCGTGTTTTGCCACTAGAACCTGAGACATCTCTGATTGGGAAGAAAACATATATGCATCTGATATTATGCTTTTCTACTTTCTAAGTTTAAATTTAGACTGGGAATATGGAGCCAATGTATGCCTTTCTAATATATAAAAGAATATAATAGGAAGTAATGTGCAGATCTCTCCAAAGTACACTGCTGTTTGCACAGAACTCTTGCATGTGTCTGGAAGTCTTTAGGAAGGCAGCCATAGGCCACCTGCAGGAAACAAGCGGAGATGATAGACAGGATCGACAAATGCGTTTGTCGAGAACGATGAACTGGTTTCGACTTATGTGAAGTTATGTATGAATTGGCTAAATCAGATGGTAAAAAAATTGTTGTTTTCGAATTTATATCATTTAATTTCATTTTTTTTTTTTTTTAATGCAGAGCTGTTTTACGGTTATTAATGTGTTGTTATTAGGCATGTAGTATTAATATTATTCATCATTTTCATTGTTAATGTCGGTATTAAACACAGTCAGATATGAGGTTCAGTCCAAACACAGCGCCGAACTCAGTGAGGTACAGCAGGGGACAGTAATCTCCCACAGGGCCATTTCATCTACCATCACCTCAGAAACACACACAAGCAAATTATTATTATTATTCTCCATTTTTAAATGTCGCTCTGCGCTCTCGTGTAGCTCAGTGTGCTTTCTGAGCTGCTCACTTAACGCGCCCAACGTGTACGCCTTTATTTTTCAATTGTCACATGACAGGGGTGTAACTCCTACAGAGATGACGTTTTTAAAGCTGCGCGGAAGGCCTCCCGCACTACACTCTTGCAATGATCAGCAGTGTACAATCATTTTAGTTACAGGGCTGTCAATACAAGCACCCCTTACTCTCCTACCAAGTTTGGGTCTCTCTCTGCACCTCAGTCGGGCTGTTCGAAGCAGACACCGGACACCGTGGACAGAAACGAAACCGGGTAGAAGGAAGGACATGCAACACCTGGGTTACATGCACTCCCTTCACGTTTTGCGTCTCTAATCTATTGCCCTTATTTATCAGCATTGTTAATATAGCTACAGTATGTGAATCAATGCAAACAAATCGTAGTAAAATATCGCTATTAAGTTTGCTTTTTTTCATGTAACTTATTTTTATTTTAATATCGGTACTAGTATAAGCCTATTTGTTTTCGCTACCGAAGAGAAGTAATACAGTCTGGACAATTTCAGAGCATCCATAGTATTTGCAGAAAATAGCGAGTAATTTATTATTGTTGTATCGAGACTATAAATAAATACAATTCTTTTGTTACGTGTCAGACGTCAACAGGACCAAGACCCTGTTAACAGAACGGCTTATTAGGAAAAAAACACATTACTGTCATTAGTTGCTTCTTCGTGAATCCTTGTGTGTAATTTCACAAGTAACTTGGGTAGTAAAAAAAAAAAACAAAAACGGAAATCAATTTCAGCAATTTGACTGAATTATCGAAACCAAGCAGCGAGACCCCACAAAAAGAAGAAAGCGCGGTAGCGGAAGAAACATTGTTGTGGGTTTCGTTTTTTTGGGGGGTTGATGTGTGAAGATGAACACGGAAAAGGATTTCTCCCCTTTGACCCCCAGCATTGTGCGGGCCCTCAATGACAAACTGTACGAGAAGAGGAAGGTGGCAGCCCTCGAGATTGAAAAGTAAGAGGGGGTTCTAAACCTTGCATCACTAGAGAGTGACCCCTTTTAAGTTATTAAAATAATTGATTAATGTGTGCCTCTCTTAATTACGCCAGTGTTGTCCTCTCAAACTGAAAGATGTGCCACACCTTATTTAACCCCATCCCATTATTATTATTATTATTATTATTATTATTATTATTATAGTGCTGGTCCCAATATCATGGCCTTTTATTTTTTATAGGCTTCATTTTTAACAAGGTAGTTTGATTTCTAGCACTATCCTGTTTGCGTCCCGTTTTTAGTATGAGCTAGATTTATGTTTGTCTTGGCTTTAATATGATACCGTTTGCCCCTTTGGCCATCTGTATTTACCTGTGTGTGTGCCTATAATGAGGGTGCAGTATGAAACCTAATCCAGAGTTTAAGTATATTAAATCAGTCACCAGCTGTACAAAAAAATACACTTTCTAAATGGCACAGAAGCATGTTCAAGGAATTATGAATGTGTACCTTGGCTATGCCATAGTAAGGTTATTGGTTGATTGAGAGATATATTTTATAGCATTGTTACAGAGATTACAATGAAGTAATTTTGTGTTTTGTTTTTTTTTAATCTTTTATAATATTTGTTTACAGTGCATTTATTACATTCAAGTTTTTGTGTTTTCCAAAATGATGATATAATAAGTTGTTCAAAACCTGGTAGAGTTTGTATGTTGCTGTTTCTAAATTAGTAGGATATTGGTACATTTCAATACTTTTAATATGCTAGGTACACCAGCCGAAAAAAAAAAAGAAAAAAAACTGGAAATATTAAAACGAATCGCCTAGCACAAGAAAGCCAGTTAGTCAGGAAAGTAAATTCTTTCACAGATGCTCTACCAAAGGGGGAGTAGTGGGTGATGATGACTCATTAGTCATATGATGAGAGAGGAAATGCTGTCATGTGATACTAATAATGCCTGTTGCTGGAGTATTGGGCCAAACGGGTCATCCTGTAAACCAATAGAGCTGAAATTTCTATTGCAGTAATTCCCTAGCAATATTTAACCCTGTGACTATGGCAAGTATATTATCCAAGAAGAGTGACCTACTGTGGGATCTTGAATTTAGTTTCTTGGCTGCAAGATACTTTGGCATTTGAAATCCTTTTTTCACCGTGGTATACAGTACTGTACCAGTAAAAGCCAGCTTATGGAAGTTGTGGTATTCCAATATTCTATGTGCAATTTATATTGGTTCAGTGATCTACCTGATGAACTGAACCTGCCCCTTGCCTGACGTAACATTAGATAGTCCAGTGTTGGTGTTCTTCGGATCTGTGTAACTGGCCGGGAGTAGTGGATGGGCAGTTGTTTTTGTTTGTGTGTGTGTTTTCTGCTTTCAGGCTGGTGCGTGAGTTTGTCGCTCAGAATAACTCCACCCAGATCAAGCATGTGATCCAGATCTTGGCGATGGAGTTCGCCCTGTCCCAGCACCCCCACAGCAGGAAGGGGGGGCTCATTGGGCTGGCAGCCTGCTCCATCGCGCTCGGCAAGGTGGGCAGACCCTGTGCATCAAGTTATTAAAGATCGTGTCTGGGGATTGCTTAGAACCTCCTGCCAATGCTTCTCCTTCAGTCCATATTAACAAACAGATACATGTCTTATTTGTACTATTCTTAGATCTCAGTTTGCTTAGTGTCTATCACAGTTTATTTGCTCATTTTCCCTCCCACTCTCCCACTCTTCCACTCTCTCTCTCCTCTCTAACTGGACAGGACTCTGGGCTGTACCTGAAGGAGCTGATTGAGCCGGTCCTCACCTGCTTTAACGACTCTGACAGCCGGCTGCGCTACTACGCCTGCGAGGCTCTCTACAACATTGTGAAGGTGGCGCGGGGAGCGGTCGTGCCACACTTCAACGTGCTCTTCGACGGTCTCAGCAAGGTAGCACTCGGACAACTGGGATGGAAGGGCTAGCTGGATAGTGAGCCGACTCCAAGGAAAAGATTGTGAAACAAGTTTACTAGTTTCTTCTCTTGTAACTTGATTGAGACACTGATTCTGTTTCATTGATAATTTTGTTTGAATTAAATAAGGAACTGACTTTTTTTTTTTTACATTATCAATGAAATTTACCAATTGTCATTCAAGTTACAGGAGAAAAAACAAGTGTGATCTTTTTTCACAATCAGCACTTTTCCAAGAGTTAAGAAACAGAGTCAGCTTAGTATAACTAATAGTCATCATGGCCAAAAATGAAGAGCCCTAAGTATGCATAACACACTATAATGTATATGGGCCTACTGTGGAACTTGAGAGGATAGGAAAGAGGGGAGGGAGAGAGAGATGTGTGCACGAGAGGTGGACAGAGTAGATACATACATTGATGTACATTTTGATTATACAGACAGGTGATTACTGCTCATGTTATTTTGCTCCTTCTCCAGCTGGCAGCAGATCCTGATCCCAATGTCAAGAGTGGCTCTGAGCTCTTGGACCGACTGCTGAAGGTGAGTGACACTGCAGGCAAGTTAACTTAACAGAATAAAAAACGTTTCATATGTACAAAAAGAGAAAGCAGTAGGGTCTGTAAAGATATGACACAGTATCCAAAATCAGCCCAGTTAGAGAAGCAACAACTGGGGATAAAAGATGGAGCAGTGTGTGTGAATGGAGCAGTGTTGCAAGGCATTAAAACAGTGTGGGGTGTATAGTCTGTTTCATACTTAAAGTAAAGGGACAGGTTATAGAACGTTATGCAAAGTCACTGTGGCTTCATAGTCAAACTATTGTGCAGAGCAGATGGAGCTTTGTTAAAATTTTATGAACAGGCTGTGTAATGAAGTATATACATGTGTACTGCATGTTGCAGAGAAAGAGATGGGCAGTATGGCAGTGTTATGTGTGTGTGGGAGAGAGAGGAGCAGTATGGCAGTGCTATGTGTGTGGGAGAGAGGAACGCTGTGGCAGTGTTATGTGTGTGGGAGAGAGAGGAGCAGTATGGCAGTGCTGTGTGTGTGTGGGAGAGAGGAACGCTGTGGCAGTGTTATGTGTGTGGGAGAGAGAGGAGCAGTATGGCAGTGCTGTGTGTGTGTGGGAGAGAGGAACGCTGTGGCAGTGTTATGTGTGTGTGGGAGAGAGAGGAGCAGTATGGCAGTGCTGTGTGTGTGTGGGAGAGAGGAACGCTGTGGCAGTGTTATGTGTGTGGGGGGGAGAGAGGAGCAGTATGGTAGTGCTGTGTGTGTGTGGGAGAGAGGAACGCTGTGGCAGTGTTATGTGTGTGTGGGAGAGAGAGGAGCAGTATGGCAGTGCTGTGTGTGTGTGGGAGAGAGGAATGCTGTGGCAGTGTTATGTGTGTGTGGGAGAGAGAGGAGCAGTATGGCAGTGCTGTGTGTGTGGGAGAGAGGAACGCTGTGGCAGTGTTATGTGTGTGTGGGGGAGAGAGGAGCAGTATGGCAGTGCTGTGTGTGGGGGAGAGAGGAATGCTGTGGCAGTGTTATATGTGTGTGGGGGAGAGAGGAGCAGTATGGCAGTGCTGTGTGTGTGTGGGA
This sequence comes from Polyodon spathula, assembly GCF_017654505.1. Taxonomy (NCBI): domain Eukaryota; kingdom Metazoa; phylum Chordata; class Actinopteri; order Acipenseriformes; family Polyodontidae; genus Polyodon; species Polyodon spathula. Next base: position 3,561,392 of record NC_054554.1, read on the forward strand.
GAGAGGAACGCTGTGGCAGTGTTATGTGTGTGTGGGGGAGAGAGGAGCAGTATGGCAGTGCTGTGTGTGTGTGGGAGAGAGGAACGCTGTGGCAGTGTTATGTGTGTGTGGGAGAGAGAGGAACGCTGTGGCAGTGTTATGTGTGTGTGTGGGAGAGAGGAACGCTGTGGCAGTGTTGTGTGTGGGGGAGAGAGGAGCAGTATGGCAGTGTTGTGTGTGTGGGAGAGAGGAACGCTGTGGCAGTGTTATGTGTGTGTGGGGGAGAGAGGAGCAGTATGGCAGTGCTGTGTGTGGGGGAGAGAGGAACGCTGTGGCAGTGTTATGTGTGTGTGGGAGAGAGAGGAGCAGTATGGCAGTGCTGTGTGAATGTGGGTAGGCTGTGTGCTCCTCTCCAGTAGTGCTACACTGTGTTTTCTCCCCCAGGATATTGTCACCGAGAGTAACAAGTTCGACCTCGTGGCCTTCGTTCCTCTGCTGCGGGAGAGAATCTACTCCAACAACCAGTACGCTCGCCAGTTCATCATCTCCTGGGTGAGCCCCCGCATTCATTTTCATGCTGTACATGCAAGGCAGGAGCTGTGTTCATGCTGACCCCCCACTACCCCCTGTGCTCCTGTCCCCAGATCCTGGTTTTGGAGTCTGTCCCCGGTATCAACCTGCTGGACTATCTCCCCGAGATCCTGGACGGGCTCTTCCAGATACTGGGGGACGGCAGCAAGGAGATCCGCAAGACGTGAGTCCCCCAAAAAGCTGCTTTTCCGCTTTTGTTGTAATCAATATCCCGTATCAGTACATGCATGGGGCCAGTAGGTTTGAGTTCTGGCTCCCATCCTGTTCCCCTCTGACAGCTGCTGCTTGTCCCGTTTCAGGTGTGAAGTGGTTTTAGGGGAATTCCTCAAGGAGATCAAGAAGACTCCCTCCAGTGTCAAGTTTGCTGAAATGGCTAATATCCTAGTGATCCACTGCCAGGGATCAGAGGAGTCCAAACTGAGTATGTATCAGTGTTTTCACATTAATTGATGCTTAGTGATTTTGGTAGTACATCCACTGGACAAAAACTAATTTTGTTTATATTTGTTGCATTAGCTCCCCCTTGTGGAGTACAGGTAGAACACATCTATATCCAATTTAGTGCTTTAGTCTTTTCTTTTGATTGCATTTAGTGGGCAGCTCTAGTTTTAGATTACAGAAAGCTTGTCATGCATAACCGTTTCCTCTTGCTGTACAGTATGTATAACACAGTGTAATGTATTCTGAAAGTTGTGAAGTCTATTTTCCATTTTCTTATTCCCATGATAGTAGCGGTTTGTTTTGCCTCCCCTAGCGAATGACCTGATCCAGCTGACGGCCATGTCGTGGATGCGGGAGTTCATCCAGCTGGCGGGGCGCTTGGTGCTTCCCTACTCCTCGGGCATCCTGACCGCTGTGCTGCCCTGCCTGTCCTACGACGACCGCAAGAAGAGTATCCTTCAGAGCAGGGGGACCGGGAGGCAGGGTGGCCTAGTTATTGGAGCTGATAGACCGGGAGGAAGTGTGGGCTAGTGGTTTGAGCTGAGGGACTGGGAGACAACACTACTGGCCTAACCCTAACCATATATGTACACTCTAAGCATTCAAATGTGTGCAACTGTATCCCATTCTTTGATTTGAAGGGTGCAGGGCGGGGTTGTTTCTGAGCCCTGTCAATTTCTCCAAATCCCCCTTAACCCTTTACTGCCCAGGTACCAAAGAGGCAGCCAATGCCTGTAACCACAGCCTGATGAAGTTGGTGACTCCCGAAGATGATGTGGAGGAGGCTGGAGGGGGCAGTGAGCCGCCACGGCAGGACGACACCCCTCCCCGGACCCAGGACACCCTGGACAGTGAGTAACCAGCTGGACGGCTTTATCTGGGCTTTATATAGGCTAATAAACTGTACCCAAGGACATTTATTTTCAGTTTTTATTTTTTATTAACAGTTTGAAGTTTTACTGAATCTATTAAAAATTCAATATTTCTGGAAAACGTAACATAATTGTGACTTTAGGTGGGATATTTTCAAGGAAAAAAAACAATTGTGGCATTAATGGGAAATACTTTTTTGAATTTGCCTGCTATTAATTATTTCTGGTAAACAAAACTTATTCTATTTCTAAACACAAAAGTTTAGCTGCATTGGCCGGGAATCGAACCCGGGCCTCCCGCGTGGCAGGCGAGAATTCTACCACTGAACCACCAATGCTGTGCTGGGAGATTATATTCAATTGTTTGCCTAGATAGAGAGCAGTGAACTTCAGGCAGAGCCACGTCAGCAGTAGGAGGGGCTGTCAGCTGGCATTATCCCTACCCATGCACACTGCATGCTTAGCAGGGATCAGGTTTCCCCTCTGCTCTGCTCTGCTCTGCTCTACGGCTCTGAGACAGGATTAGGATCCAGCACAGCATTAGTGCATCTTCAATTTTGTTTTGTGTTTTTTTTTTAATTTAAAGACGACGTATAGATTATTATAGGTTCTAGATATTGAATTTAACACAAAGAGATTAAGCCAGTCCGAACAGATTGGAAAATACACGTGGAATTATTAAATAAATATTTAAGGGGAACTGTTTGAGAATAATGAAAGTGGAACATTTAGGGTGTCTCAGGACCATATGGTAGGGTTGTATTTTTGTATCTTTCCCAGTACAGCATTGGTGGTTCAGTGGTAGAATTCTCGCCTGCCACGCGGGAGGCCCGGGTTCGATTCCCGGCCAATGCAGCTATATTTTCATTTTTTTTATTTTTTTATTTGTATTTATTAAACTCATATTAAACATGTTCTACCACTGACATGATATTTGATGGAGCAATGATAAGAGAAGCTGTTTGGTTGGAAGATTTCTGCTGTGCTGGTAGAGGTTAGATCACAGTGCTGTTAGGCAGGGTACAACTCCATGCAGTGATCCAGTGAAGGGGGGCCATTGCTGCAGAGTGAATGTTGTTTCCCGGTTTCTTGTGAAGAGCATTTTCAGAAGCTGCTCCTCCCCCTGCACATTCCTTGCACATCCCTCTGGTGATGTGGCTCTGCCTGCAGCTCACTCCCACCGTTTAGGCTGCTGTCTGAGGTGTTTGTCCCATCGCAGCATTGGTGGTTCAGTGGTAGAATTCTCGCCTGCCACGCGGGAGGCCCGGGTTCGATTCCCGGCCAATGCAGCTTCACTTTTTTTTTTCCCCCCCAATAATAGAAAGTTTTGTTTAAAAAAATAAAAAAAATAAAAAAAGTATTTTTTTTTAAACTTTGTTATTACAAAAAAAATGTAATATTTAACTACTAAACAATATATGCTGTGTCACAGGTACAGGATTTATTTTTTTGTTCATTCTTTTTCAGATTCACTGAATGCTTCACAAGACTCAGTTGGCTTCAGCAACATCAGCTTTTTCAAGCCGGCCAGGTAAGCTTGTATTTACACCATTAATTTATTTTTTTTGTATTTAAATTTAGTCGTTACCAATTATTTTAGCCCAGTTTTCTCCCCAATTTGGAATTGGCAATTGTGTTATTATTAATCCCGGTTCACCGCTGCAACACCCCGGCGACCTGCGAAACGGAGGCTGAAACACGCGTCCTCCGAAACGTGTTCCTGCCAAGCCCTCATTTTTCGCACTGCGGATCCACAGCGAAGCCACCAGACCTATAGTGCCGGAGGACAACACAGATCTGAATGGCTCCACTGCAGACCCGCAGGCGCCCTATCAGCCACAGGGGGCGCTGGTGCACTACCTGCCATTTTTTATTATTTTTTTAAAACAGGTATGACCACATTTAAGTCGTTTTCTGTATCGAGGGTGTCTGAGCAAGTGGCTGCGCCTGTTGTATTAAGATATTACCTCCTTAGGCCATGAGGCAGTACAGCGAGAAAGCACAAATCAAATGTTCAAAATGTGCATTCATTATTTATTTCTTAGCAGAGATATTAAGCATCATGCTTGCTGTCTTGAAGCAGTGTTTTCTGTAAAATGTTCTTCACAACTTTTTCCACAGTCAGTTATAAGACCTTTGAGGTGATTTGATAACCCTTCCGCAATTTTGAGTGCACAATTGTAGAACCCTTCGTTTACCCCACATTATATTACAAATCTAGAGATAGTGCTTAGTCGGGAGCTTTGACTACAGGAGAGGCCATCAGATCATTGTAAAATGACGTGACCTGAGGCCGTCTCTCTTTGGCATGTAATCCTGAGTGTCCTGACTGCTCACACTCTATTTACAGAACATGTGTCTTTTCATCTCTTTTGCGTGTAGACACTCTGACAATGTGGCTGTTCGTTGGTGGGCTCTCCCTCTGTCTCACTGCAGTAGCCTGGTCCTTCTCTTTCTGTCCAGTCCAGTGCAGCATCACAGCTCTGTTGTCTCCCTCCTCTCACACAGGCTGCGCTGCGGTTCTTCTCTTTACCAGTCTCTCTTCTGTACGCCTCTAACTTCCATCTCTGCAGACCACAGATTGAAGAGTGTAGGAATATCCCTCCACCTGTCTAAGTATCGCGACCATCATCATTTCATGTCTCAAGACTCTTTAGAGACCTAGTAGTAAGCAAGTGGACTCTGAAAACCGCTTCCTGTGACCCTCCCTAGATCACAGCTTGCTTAACCCCTTAACCTCTGCATTACATGACCTCTGATCGTCCTCCCGTCATCGGCAGGAATTGCATGTTTTAGATTCTGTATACCACTCGCTTTAAAACAACTCTGTGTAATGCATCTCCATTTAATGAATGTGAACCAGCCTTGCTGTGGAAAGCAAGAGGCTTTGCAGATTTATGAGATTTTAATCATTGTTGTTGTGGTTATGCATAGAGCACCATGTCAAAAATGGTTGATAAGGGAATCTCTGTTTCATTCTGCCGTTTAGCTGTTCCAGTTTGAATGATGATCATACTGTGCCCTGCTACAGTACATATAATACAGTATACTGTATAGTGAAGATGTATTATTGTACCTTCACAAATACACCCGTGGGCCAGCTAGTACCACTTTACACCTTATGTGCAGGGCTCCACTGTTACCCATGACATGGATACGTGACACACTTTTGTACATTTTTAGTATTTTAGATCAAAACGTCAACTGACTGCTGTCAAAAACACAATTAACAAGAACCAACAAAAAATCACTGATCAAAGTGTCTCCACCCTGTCCCTCAATGGAATTCTAGCATTATTCTAGAACACTACCTTCACTCTAAATTCTCAATATACACAGCAATGCAGTGTTCCAATTCTTTTGATTTCCCATAGAGATCCAGTCCTTTGTATTAAGTTCTGCCTGAGACACCCATCTTTCATTGCAGTAGATGTTGGTGCTGTGACAGGGCCTTTCCAGTCACATTATAGCGATGGTTATAGATTATAGCGGTGGTTTTGTTTTCAAATAAAACTCCCTAGAGGAGCGCTGTATATATCAGCTCAGAACGGAGAGATCGTTTAGTGTGCTTGATGAGGCCCATTTCTTCCCAGCCCGGAGAGGGCCCAGGTGTCTCTAGACCTGGACGGGATTGTGCAGGTTCTGGATCGGCACCTCCATGACCCGGCTACAGGAATGATGACTCGCATCACTGTGCTGAAGTGGCTCTACCACCTGTATATCAAAACGCCACGGAAGGTGAGAGGGCGTGGCCCGACTCCATTCACCCTGTGTCATGCAATGTCATCGCTCCTCACAACAAGAAACCACTATGAACAAACACTAAAATGTCTTAGTGCTAGCTTTTCTGAATGCACCTATACAGAATATTACAGAGCAAAGATAGCCGTATTGAATCAAGTAAATATCACTAATTAATACTGTACATTAAATTTTCATGTTCAGATTTTGCAATTGGTCAGGTGCAGTAGATGTAGCTAAGCATGTAACTAAAGCATTTTTTCCTCTCTGTGTCCGTTTGCCCCAAGATGTTCCGCCACACTGACAGCCTCTTCCCAATGCTTCTGAAGACACTCTCTGATGAATCGGATGAGGTAAGAGAGTGTATATAATATAACCTTGGTATGTGAAGATAGCCCATTATACAGACAGTGCTGGTAAACTCTGTCTCTAAAGATGAAGTTCGAATTCCAGAGATGGGAACTCCCATGTCTGCAGTTCACATGGGATCTCTATACACATAGTGCTGTGAAGTTCACTCCATCTCTAGGATACCATTGCTGGCTAGCAAGACAGGCAGAGGATAAATCAATCCCTTGTTTTAGCTTCCTTGGCCGTGACCCAAGCCATTTTTATTTACTGTTCAGAAGCGACAATGGTCTTCAGAATGTGCTATGTCTCATTTCTTTGTGAGCGAAGAGAAAAAAAACATATCCGGCTCTGTTTGTTTTTAAAGATGATTTGCTTCATCTCATGAAAGCTGTGGAAGTGGCTGGTTTCCCTACCATTCAGCTCTCCTGGTTCACACTGGCTGTGCTGTTATCTTCTCGCTCTGCAGCACAGCAGAACTGAACTGGTCCTCTGTGAGCTCTGCACCTCTCTGACTGGCCTGTCCTGCTCCCAGCTTCACCTTCTATTCTCTGCAATGTAACTTATTTATACAGTGGAGCCTCTTAGGAAATGGGCAGCATGCACACTCGTTTCCACAGAGACCTTGTGGAGTGTGAAGGGAAGTGAGCATCCTTTTTCAAATACACATACATAGGAACCCATTCACAGTGTTACAGTCCAGCTATTTCAGAACATTGACACACGTTTGCAGGCCACTATTTTTCACCTGTGCTGTGTAAGGAAGCGAAGATCTTTACACAAGGAAACCCCTCTGTGCAATCATGCTGCACGCTTCTAAAGAACCCCTTTTTAAAACTGTACCCTGAATGTGTTTTTATTTACAGTGAATCTTTTAACTAATTGGGTCAGGGGTCTAAAATTGGTTTGATAATGAAAATCGAATTGATAGTCCTAAAATAGGCATGTTGTTCCCAATCATGAGAGCACCTAATAATTTAAATACAAGCGGTGTACATTTAAATTGGCCCTACGTAGTGTACAGAACTATATGGTGTTGTCACAACCAGAGACAGAGGACTGGTTAATGCATTTTCTCCACGACAACAGGGCAGAAGAGTGTTGCACAGAAGATGCAGGTTAGCAGAGGGCTGTTCAGATAATGGAGGTGTTTGTAAAGTCAGAGTTGTAATAATCAAGTTTTTAGCGTAGATTGTAGATCCTGTAAAACGTTGGAATTGTTTCCCTTTGTAGATCAAGGGTGCTGAAAGCCAGCTTAAAAACAAGTGCTTCAAAGGTTCAAACAAGCTTTTCATGTCCCATAGTAACACTTGTGCACTTGTGCTTGCTGGGGCTTTGCAGTGCTGTTCTTTTTGAGAAAGCACTGTACAAACAGTAATGGAAATAAGACTCCCATTGCATTGCAGTTTTATCCGTGCCTGGTTTTTCTAAGAGTTTAATAAGACACACCTGAGCTTGTTGCCTATATACTGTGGCTAATCAAGCACATATTAAAAACTGGAACAAGGTCCAAAACCTATGTAGCCTGCCTCAGAATATGCTGTGCTTTGCAAGCCACTTGAAAAGCATACATTCTTTCTTTTATGTGTTTGGGTAAGCAGGTAAACAGTTTTAAAAACTGTATGTCAGTGTCTTCATGTGTGTGGGTGCAGTCCGGAGATGCTCTGGGAGTTTTTTTACCAGTCCTTGGGCGAATGGGAGGTCTTATTTTCTTTTGATTCTCAGCAGCCCTCTTTCATGTTGAACTGAGAAGTAACTAACCTACTTTCTCCGCTCTCAATGGAAATATGACGTCTTCACAGCAGGGAGAGTTGTTGCTTCAAAAGGGGTTATATAATAGCTCACAAGCTCACTTATCATTAAGTGTTTGATGTAATGGATGTATATGTTATATGTGTACTATAACTTGCTGCATTTTCCCTCTGGGATCTCCCTTGAAAATAGCCTTGCTCAAAAATATTCTGCAGATAAAACGGGCAGGCAGTGGGAGAGAATAACGTAGAATACCATCACCCTTCCCCCTCTGAAAGTCCAGAGATGAGCAGCGTTGGCCTGGAGTTCTTCACAGTCGTATCCCAGTGGAAGGCCCCGGGCTGCAGCACACAAACAGCTTCTTGTAAAGGTCCATAGGAAGCAGTAATTAGAAGGGGCGAGCCTGGAGGGGGTTCTGTGCTAATGGTGGCCCTGACATTTTATACAATTATGTGTGGTTGGCACACAGCTTTGGAACTCATTTCTTCTTTCTCTTTCTCCTGTTTCAGTCACTTTCTGTCGAGTTTTGTAGTCCTTTTTCTCTGTTTCCTGTAGTTTTCTTTCTTTCATTTCTTCTGTTGCTTTTTGCATGATTGGAAACGTGTGATCAAGCTTTGCCATATACTGTGCTGTTAGTGAAGGTCACGTAGAGTCCATCAGTTAAAAGAAATCCTGTAAAGTAAACCTTCGGGGTCATCTTTAAACATACAGAACACACTGTGCACCATGAGAGAAAGATAGAAGTTTTTTTTTTTATAAGGTGTTTGCAAAATACCCTTTCAGTGTGTCCTACAACACCATTACCTGGCTGAGGCACCATTTTTGAATTCTGTGTGCTTGAAATAATTTGGTGAATTCACAGTGTTGAATTGTTTAACCAGAGGAAGTTCGGCATTGTGTATTGAATTTGAGATCATTGGAGTGTGGAATACTTGAGAGAAACAATCATCCCTGGCTGCTGTAAACAGGAAGCCGCCACCCCAGAGGCAGTGATGAGTGTGATAGCGTGGAGAGGACATTACCACTGCCGGACAGGGCAGGGTCACATGACTCCACAGTTACTGCAGGCCCCGGCGGTCAGTCCCAGAGGTACCTCTGCCATGTTGTGTGTGCGTGACATTACTCGGTTCTCTGGGTGTGTTGTCTTGATAATTTGGCCGGACAGCAAACACATGAGAATCAGATGAGAGCGGGGTGTAGTATCGCTGATCAGAATAGCGATATTAAGATCACGTGTTGTCAAGTGTTGTGCTCTGTTTAAAAAAGATGCTGTTATGCTATTTTGATATGCAAGTGTTTACACAAATGACAAAAAAAAAAATTGTTTGTACACTCATATGGTATAGTGAAAACCACACACTAGAATATGTTTGGGAAGGTGTAACTTACATTAAGAATTGGGCAGGCTGGGAGTGTAATAGGTAGTGTTTTCTTGTTCAGCGAAGCCTTTTTGTTGTTGCTTCTTTATATGAAACGAACAAACAAACATTTTGCAGAACAAGAAATTCAACTCCAGTCGTCTATGTGGCAGTCACAATTGCTTTGGCAAGCGGGGTGGGGTGTTTCCCTGATCTCCTTGTTCTGTGTGGTTTGAAGAATTGTGTAATTGTGAAGGAGAGTGTGTGGAAGTGGTGTCTCTGAGTTTGTAAACTTTATTCAAAGAGGAAACGGGTGAATGGGAAGGGGGTTTAGAGGTCATGTGCGTTTGCATTGACCATTGAGAATAGGAGCTGCTGAATGATCGTGGGAATGGAAATGGAGAGCGGGGCGAGCTAGGGACTCGCTCTCACTGCATCAACCAAGGAGGGGGCAGATAGCTAGGCAATTGCAAATACAACAGCAATGCTCATAGTCCTTGGCATCCTCATCACAACCAATGAGTCTTAGGTGTTTTTAATTCAAACTTCAGTGCACACTTGTTAAACACTGTTTTCACTGTGTATATGTGATAATAGTACAAAATGTACTTTACAGTACCCATGTGTTAAATCGCACATCTCGCACCTGTGGAAAGGTGGCCTGACCACCTGTAACCTCCCGTCTGTTCTTCACAGGTGATCCTCAAGGATCTGGAGGTTTTGGCCGAGATCGCCTCCTCTCCGGCCGGACAGACAGACGCACCGGGGTCATGTGACAGCTCGGACAGCAAATCAGAGCTCCAGGTTCGAGGGTTGACCAAATCGGTTCAGCCGAGCGGGTTTGGTGAGTGTCTGACCCCAAGATATTCACCTGCTAGATGTGTCCTAATGACCCCTTTGTTCAGCCTTATTGAAATGCATTGCTAACCCAGCTGCTAAATTGGCTGCCTCATACTTGTATATTGCACAACATACATTGCAACATTCAAGATGATTTCCCAGAGTTATTCAGCCACCCATTGTGACACAGAGAATGCACTTCATCTTGTCTAAATCCTTCAGTAACTGACTCATCCAAAATCATCCAAAAGTCTCCCACCCCATTTCCTGTTCTCCTAAGTAATGGTGTTTTTGCTTTTAAACTGCAAATGATGGAGCAAAAGATTAATAATTGGTGTTATACCAATCGACCACTAGGTGCCACTGTTTAATTCCACTCAAAGCCTCTATTGAACACACACACAGAAGATGTGCACAGATTAGGCTATCGTGTGTATGTGTGTGTGTGTGTGTGTGTGTGTGTGTGTATATTGTGTGTATATATATATATATATATATATATATATATATATATATATATATATATATATATTATATATATATATATGTATGTGTATATATATATATATATATCTATATATATATATATATATATATATATATATATATATATATACATATTTGATAGCCCCTGATAGCTACTACAGATTTGAGGCCCCCTGTAGATTTGTCTGGAGGAGTACCCCCCCTTGCTTAGCAGCTTAATAAAAAAACTGCCTTCCTGTCATTTCCTCTCTATTGACTAGCACGTCCTGGTGAAATGGATGTACAGTTTTGTTGCAAGAATGTTGTCTTGTGGTTTGTGAAAGGGCAGATAGAAAGAGAGCGAGCTTGTGTGGTTGAGGAAGTGCATGCTGATGGCCTCCATTCCCAGCAGTTGCCATGGTTACTCTCTCCCTGCCTCCTTTGCCCCAGAGCACTCTGGGATACGTGTGCACTGTGGCTGGAATTATAAACAGTGCATTGTGATGCAGCGCTGAGGAGAGGAAACCAGTCATTGTGATGGAAATGAGCAGCAGTGCCGCACTGACAACAGATTGCATCACTCAATAACTAAAATGGAGATTTTTTTTAAAAGCAGCTCTCCTAAAAAGGTTTTCTTGGTAAGCAGTGGGGTCTAGCTGTCGAAGGGAAATCTAAGAAAATCATTCAGTTTTGCTATTCACAGGGTGATTGTGTAGGCTGTCTTCTGGCTCCTACAGCGAGCCAGTATCTAACATTGTCCAGGGTTGCGCAGTTTGAAGTGTAACCCGATAGGTGTTGCAGCAATAGAACAGAAACTAATAGAAAATGTCCATCCTGACAGATTCCTTTTACAGGCATTTCTGGTGCTCCATGCAGCCGGGTATGCAGCGTTGAGTTTCAGTTTGTACTGGAGAGCTTCAGAGCACATCTGGCAGCAGTGACAGTGATGTCGAAGGGCAGTCAGGAACATTGTAAAACATCAGAGTGAAGTGACCTGTGAACTGCATTAAGCCTGATTGCTGTATAACACTCTCTGACGATTACTGAGAACACACCTGTGTTAGTTTAAAAGCAGATGTGTGTCTAACCACCTTCCCAAGATTCACATGCAGTTAATCTAATGTTTCCATTACTTTATAAGATTTATTGACCATTTTTTCTTTTCTTTCTTTCTTTCTTTCTTTATTTATGTATGTATGTATTGCCTCCCAGTCCCTCAGCTGCTTATCCACACTGCTGCCCAGTCATTGATTCCTGACAGATTGGAACACACGGCTTCCGAGCCAGTCATTTCTAACCATTAGGACACTGCCTCCTAGTCCGTCGTCTCAAAGTATGAGGTCACTGCTCACTGCCAACTTAGTTTCTTTTGAAACTGTTGTTCTGAGCTAGTTGAGATAACATAGGCTGCTTTGCACCTCCATATGTTCATTCCTGTTTGGTCCTCAGTGTTGGGAAACTGAGTGAATCCATTGTAATCTTTGACCACTAAAAGTTTTTTTTTTTTTTCAATCCCTGTGGGACAATTCCAAATTATTTTTCCAGATAAAACACTTTCCCAGAAATCGCTGCTAGTGTCAATCCCTGGGATCGCAGAGCAGATCCGCTCCCAGGTGGATCTGATTAGCGACCCAGTGAAGCCATTTGTAACCCTGAAAGCGAGAGGATGGAGTTGTGAAGGATAATGATTTTTAAAGACCCAGTAGATACCTAGAGCCTTCGGGAAAGGATTGTCACACACAAAAATAAATAAATAAATAAATAAATGCCACAGGTCTTGGCTGACAGATAGGGACAAACAGATAGTGGTTCAAATATCGAATTGGTTTAAGGAAAGGTTTTACTGCATATAGTTTTGAGTATTAGTTATTACGAAGTGTGGTTATGGTACCTACTTGCCCATTTAAATATGGGAGAAACTACCCTAGTTCTCATACAAGAAGTTCTGTGTATTTTGTTTTGATCTGCTGTTATCATCTGCTTCAGTCTCCCCTAGATATCTCCATTAGGTAAAGTCTGAGCCCCTTTCCCACACAGCTGGCTTGGAGGTCAGCTTTCACAACAGATGTTTTAGAAATAAAAAGGAACAGCGGATCTGTGAAAGCGAGTGTGGGGATGTCCCTGTGGGCTCCCTGGCTTTAACTCAATTCCCTGTCATTTGTTTTGCTGTGTTCCAGGCTCGAAGGGGTCTGATTGCTCCCCCTCCACCCCCAGCATGAACTCCTACTTCTACAAGTTCATGATCAACCTGCTGAAGCGGTTCAGCATGGAGAGGAAGCTGCTGGAGATGAGAGGCACCTTCATCATCAGGTAGGGATAGGGGTGGGGGTGCATGGGCTGTCCGGCACCACTGTGACACTGGAGAGCACAACATTACTGCTTGCACTGCTTTGAATTACGGTTTCACTAGATGGGGTAATGCTTTCATTCCCACACTAATCACCGTGCAGTTTTGATGTTTCTAGTAATTGTTGGCATGCTTACAGCTTTACTGAGTTATGAGTTCTTATTGCAACTATTTATATAAGGTGATTTTTTTTTTTTTTCCTTCTTTTTTATGGTGCTTTGACTGTGAGATCAGGAGCTGTTGTAGTTGCCTTCCATAGAATATGTAATGCAGACAAGAGTTTGTATAAAAGCATACACCAGGACCATCTAGGGTGCAGCAGTATATTGCCAGAAAACAAAAGTAAAGAGATCAATATAGACAACATATTACTGTATATCTAAATGGAGATTTACCAGGTGAAAGAGACTTCAGAACTGGAGATAAACCTCTTTATGAGATGTTTGATGAGAGTTGGTTATGTATAAATCCCTTGGGGAATGTGATGGGGGACCTTGAACTTTTTGGAGCGGCGTAGGGGTTTTAACAGCAAGTTCTAAACGATGGTTCATAAATCCTGTCTAACAGTCCTTTCTGGGAAGTGAACCCACATGACCGACATAGCGTGTTGAAAACATATTTCCCAGTAAATATTTTAACCATGATGTTTGGTTTCTTTCAAAAGAGGATTACAAAAACGTTTGGAAAGGAAACCACATTGTTGTTATGTGTGTGTTTGTCTTTAACAGGACATTTTTAATTGAGTGCATATTTTCTCCCTTTCTGTTGGATATCGGGCGCTGTGAAGCAGATTGAGCCTTGCTTGTAGTAAAATTATTTGCTGCCAAATATCAGAGGAATGAGAGCAATCCCCTCAAGACTGGCTCGCACTGGGACACACGGCCGGGGGCTTTTAAAGGGGCAGGCCTGCTTTCCTGGAATGTTTACCAAAACACTACCGTAGCAACCGAATCAGAGATGATATGACTCAGCCAATCCATGTTAAAAGAGTGGTACTTGATGTTCTATGGATAACAGTGTTTTTTGGTTGTTAAAATAAGACAAAAGTGCTGAAATTCGATTATGTGTCTCGTCACCTTTTTAATTTACGGACAGGAAATTAAAAATGTTAAGTACAACAAAATGTTATTTAATATGGGGGAAAGTAGCACTTTAACAAGCCATTAATATTACCCCTCAGTGCAGCAGCTAGTGTACAAGGTCAACACGTTTATCATTAAGCAGTTTATCAGGTATGGTTTCAGTGCTCAAACTCCACATGTGCAGTGCGCACCTATAGGCTGGACAGGTTGAACACCAGCCAATCCCAGCAGGTTCTGCAGCATGAAGATGAATGTTCCCAGTAGAGGGTGCTGTTCATTAACACAATCACCTTTTTGTTTGTACTAATTGAATGCACCTAGCTCAGACACAATTGTTCCCGAGGGGTCTAATATCCCTGTCAAAGGCTGAAGAAGTTAACTGATAATTGGAGCTATTGATCTGTCGCTGATCTTGCGTGCTTTCATTCCCTCTGCCTGCCTGCCTCCCTCACTCTGTCTGCTACAGTACTGTATCATCATTACATCTGCATTACATACATTTGATTCATGCATCTGCCGTTTCATTTTTTTTTTTTTTGATTAATTGTTTTTTGGAAACAAGTGCATTTTTTCAAATGATGAAAGCATTTTCCCTGTGTGCCTGCAGTTCATGTGGGTTAGACCTCTTTTTGAAACACGTATGCGTGCTTCTGCTATTGCTGGAACACCAGCCCTCTTGCTTTGGGAATGGAGTGCAATGGTTGTGCGTCTTCCCTTGTGTAAATACTTTGCGTGATAAAGCTGATGCCGACGATGATCCCCTGGCTCCTCTCTGTGAGTCAGCGTCATGCTGTCAGCACCAATCACTCCCACAGAGCTCCCTCATGAAGCAGTGTGGAAAAATTGGGACAATGCCAGCAGCCATACACAGTATAACACAATATAATACACATTGCATATTGTGTAGCACTGTGCAAGACAATTATCCAAATGCTTATTCATTTTTACCCTGAAGAGCAGCAATAGAATTTCAGGGTTAAAGCATAACCTTCAAGTGGATTCTAAGACATACCAAAGGCCACCACTAGAATGATGGACTTTTCTTTTGCGTTGCAGTATCTGCCCCTTGCTAGGCTTTAAGCAGGGAGAGAGCTCCAAGGAACCCAGTCAGGGCATCAGATTGGGGGAGAGAAGAACCAGCCACAGTGCACAGCTGAGAGGACAGAATACCCAGGCAGTGAGAGGGCTGTGCCTCTGGTCACACATGACATCAGTGCTGCACCCCCCCCCCCCCCTTTCCTTTGGTCAGTTATGCCAAACAAAAAAAAAAGGAATTTCAAAGTGGTTTGCTTTTTTTAATCATTCATGTGGCACTTCATTCCTTGTGAATTATTTGGGTTACCCCTCTTTCTTAAATAGTTGTGCAACTGCCACTGTTGCCCATTTGCAAATCACATAAAGTATATGGGTATAACTAGGTCTGTACTTCTGAATGGAGTTATCTTTCCTGAACTGCAGTACAGGTATTAAATGATCACTGAGATCCCTGCTGAGCTTCACAAACACATCTGCAGGGGAGCAGAAAAGACCCAGAGATCTTATTATCTGATATCTCTGCCCCACCACCACGTTGTTATTAATGGACCATTAAAAATGTGTGGGCAGCTTTCGCCAGTGGATTTATTACTAGCGGAACCAGCTTCCCTTTTAAAATGTATACTGCATTGTTCTAGAGAAGGGAAGTGTTGAATTGACCATGTCGGTGGAGGGGAGAGCTGCCTTCAGTGGTGTTTCTAAACCACAGCAATGACCTGGGGTGAGAAGGTCAGCACAGCAGTGTTCTAGACTGTTCTCAGTTCAATAAGAGACGTGTTTGAAATGTTCAAACACGTCAGCTTTCCTCCTGGTCACATTCTGACTGGCCTTAAAACCAATTGGCTTAAAATAAATAAATGGCAACAGTTAGCAAGTATTGTATGAGTCTCCTGGCCTTGCTGGCCTGATCTTTTTGTATAGAGAGGTGTGCAGGATTGCGTTGACAAGTGTGCGAGAGTGTGGACAGACATCCAGGAGTGTGCACAAGTGTAGTGTAGTGCTTACTGCTTACCACTGAAAGACAATTGCAAAGTTGGACTGGGCTTTATATGTATAGTTCCCTTGCATGTGTGTGTCAATGAAGCAGAAAAGAAAGACATTTTCACTTCACTACTTGTAAGCTTTCCTGATCAAAGGGTTCACTTATAGTTAATGTCACTGTTACCAGCTACACCCGAGTCTCACAGCACTGCTTGCCTTTGTTTAGTTCTGTAAAGTGTGAGACTTCGCTGTCAAGGTTATGTTTCAAGGTTTTAATTTGAAACAAGAGATTAAACTTTTAATGAGAGATTTAATTGGAAGTTTTGCAAATAGAAACAGAGGCTTTTTTTCCCAAAATATAAAAAACCCTGAAGATTTATTAAACAGAACAACTACCGTTTTTAGCTTCGTGTCATGTTCAAGTTTAGACTGGCTTGTTCAGACTGGCTGAATTGAATTGGTAGAGGGTCAGGTTGCTGTTTTTAAGTATACCCTTGTGATGGAGTGCAGTATATTTTAGTAAATGTGCTGTGGCAATGTCACCACTTCCTAACTCGGAAACCATTTGACATGCAGCCTTCATGTGCACAGGGTTCTATAAACTCCAGGTTAAATGTACTGGTGACCTTAATTTAAGACTGGATATGGCTGCCATATCTGTGATGAGTTGCCTTTTTTGCTTTGCTTTGAGATTTTAAATATTAGCTTCACATCTGGTACATACTATTTTACTTTCTTACTACTTGTGATACCTCCAGAAACCATTTGAGATACACTTATTTGCAGAAATAATATAAAAAAATGCCATTTTACAACAGGGGTGGTGAGCACAAGTTTTCTTTTGTTCCAAAGTAGACAATCACTCCAACTTTTATCACGTACAACTTTGGTGAAATAATTGGTAAAGTTTTGTATATCCTACACAGTGTGACATTGAACAAATGCCTTTATTTTTTTTTTTCATTTTACACGGCTGAAAGTGACGGCTCAGAGTGATTGATGGCACTCATTTTGTTGTGTCTTAGCAGAAGACGAGTTAGCAAAGCAAAAACGACAGCACTGTCTCCTAAACTCTCTGAAAAGTTCTGAATGTTATTCAGTGCAGGAAGGCTGCGAAGTCACTTAGCCACTCTGTGCTGGAGGTTGAATTCACATGTTGCAGGTTCGAGGAGTTTAGCCTTACCTGCGGGCGTTCTGGTATGCAAGAGGAAGAAAGGAGATGAAAGGCAGAATTTGCATTTCCCTGAGTCACTGGAAAATCGCAGGCTGACAACAGGGGGAGGATTTCAGTTGCTCTTTACCCCGGCCTACTTTCCACTAGTTCACTCTCTGCTTTACTTCACCTGCAAGTTATTAGGAGGTGGTGAACAACTGCTCTCTAAATCGGCTGGAGTTCCAGCGGGGGTGCAGAACTCATTAAAGTCCGTTCTTACTGGAAACAACATTAAAATTATGAATTCAAACTACGGTATTAGCCCAGCTTTTCTAATTTCTCCACTTGCGCAGTAGTGTTCACAGCACTGCTTTATCTGAAACATGCGGCTGCCAAAACTAAAAGCTAATGTAGCAAATTGTTTCACTGAAGCCAAATGCAGCGTTTCGGTTTCATTATTAAGATTGTTGTTGAAAGATGGTGGTCTGTGTCCTTGTGTTTGTTAAAAGACAGTAATGAAATTGATGGGGCTGCTTACCTTTGGATTGGTGTTTTTATAATTGTGACTTGTTTTCTGTAGTGTCAGTAGCTGCTCTGGGTGTCTTTTAAATGATGTAGCCTAATTACATCTTGTCTGCCCTGTAAGCTATTGCCCACAGTTTATTTGTATTTGAAGATGAAGATTGTATGTACTGTACAGGCACGTGATATGCAGTTAATTTTACAGCAGAATAATACCTTGAATTCCACAACTATTCATTGTGTGCCATAAAAAACGCTTTAGTTCTTAGCAGTCTTTTTTAGCATGTGTATTTTAAACTGGAGGTGCACTGCAGTGGATTTGGTGGACGCTATGTTGTTGATACGTCTGAACTCATTACAGAAGTCACCTGTTGAAACATTTTTTTTAGTTTTACTCAGATTTTATGATCACGTGTTAGGGATGATGTGTTTGTGTGTCCTCTCCCCAGGCAGCTGTGCCTCCTGCTCAATGCAGAGAATATCTTCCACTCCATGGCAGATATCTTGCTGAAGGAGGAGGACCTCAAGTTCGCGTCCATCATGGTGCAGACCCTCAACACCATCCTGCTGACCTCTGCTGAGCTCTTCCAGCTCCGGAACCAGCTCAAGGACCTCCACACTCAGGTACCAGAGCCATCGCACGCTCACCCTCACCACAGCGTACGTCTGACTCGCCATCACACGCTCACCCTCACCCAGCACACATCTCACTCCAGCACACTGCCATCACACGCTCACCCTCACCCAGCACACATCTCACTCCAGCACACTGCCATCACACACTCGCCCTCACCCAGCACACTGCCATCACACGCTCACCCTCACCCAGCGCACATCTCACTCCAGCACACTGCCATCACACGCTCACCCTCACCCAGCACACATCTCACTCCAGCACACTCACCATCACACACTCACCCTCACCCAGCACACTGCCATCACACGCTCACCCTCACCCAGCGCACGTCTCACTCCAGCACACTGCCATCACACGCTCACCCTCACCCAGCACACATCTCACTCCAGCACACTGCCATCACACACTCACCCTCACCCAGCACACTGCCATCACACGCTCACCCTCACCCAGCACACATCTCACTCCAGCACACTGCCATCACACACTCGCCCTCACCCAGCACACATCTCACTCCAGCACACTGCCATCACACACTCACCCTCACCCAGCGCACGTCTCACTCCAGCACACTGCCATCACACGCTCACCCTCACCCAGCGCACGTCTCACTCCAGCACACTGCCATCACACGCTCACCCTCACCCAGCACACTGCTATCACACACTCATCCCTAACCCTAGGACGCTGTCTCACACACACACCCTCACTGCATTGCACACTGACTACCATCCTAATACCTTGAGCATTTATACTCAATCTCACACTTGCCCTCATCCACACACACATCAAACACGCCTCGCCCTCATACACTTACCCAGTCCTCCACCCCAACACATACACGACCTAATTCCCTCATAGCCACACAGCTATATATTTTTTTCATATCTCTCACACACATACTCAAACAGTCTCCCAAGTGGCAGGGTTGGGTACTTTGTCAGTGTCCAAGCTGTTCAGTTCTGAAAATCTACAATGAGAAATATGCTAGCATTTGGCTCGATAGAAACAAGATGCATGGTAAGCTTGGCTCCACTCTGTATCGTTCAAGGTGTCTTGTTCTGCTTGCTCACCCTAACACGGCTCCTCTTTCTCTCTTGCTCTCCCTGTGCTTGTGTTTCCCTGCAGGAGAGCTGTGCTCTGTTCTGCTGCCTGTACCGTTCCTGGTGTCACAGCCCAGTGGCCACTGTCTCCCTCTGCTTCCTCACCCAGAACTACAAGCACGCCTACGACCTCATCCAGAAATTGTATCCTTTTACTCTGCTCCTTGGAGTACACGGCTCCCACTTTCATCTGGGTCGGAACTCTTAATTGATTCCCAGTTTTCCATCCTGTTGGCAGTGATTCTCTGGCACTGGCAGATGAAACACACAGACAAGCTGGCTTGCTCTGACTTTACCATTTATAGGAATAAGTGGAGAAGTAGTTGTTTACATCATGGATGGGAGCAGCCCCGGCTGAAGATTTTTCTTTTTTTTTCTGAATATACATGAATGTGAAAGGCGTTTTACAATGTGTTTTATTAGAAAGAGGTACTTCAAGTAAAACATCTTCCTTTTGAAACAATACATGGTGAGAATGGAGTGCTTTAGTCTCTGTTGTTTTAACGTGCAGGGTGACAATGCTGGTGAGCTGAGAATGGAGTGTTTTGTGCTTATTATTAAGGTCCTGGGGGATCTGAGAATTGAGTGTTTAGTGCATATTGTTAGGGATTAGGGGGAGTGACTATTACCACAAAGGGGGAGCCATGTGGGCTTAGTGGGGCAGCCAGCCGGGGAGATGGAGAAGGGAATGGACATTGTTATCTTATTATTGCGGAAAGAAAATCTGCCTGCAACATAAAATGATTCTAAATAATTTAGTTTGAGCAGATAAAAAAAAATGTAGTGACTGCAGGTTTTTCCTTAATTCTCTCTACCTACCCCCGTGCGTGTGTTCTATTGCGCTGATGTAGAAAGACGTCCTGGGATATTCTGATTATTGTACACATGTTTACAAACGTACCAAAATAGCACCTAAAATAAGTACCTGTGAAAGAAAAAGCACTGAACAATTTTAAGTACCAGTCCTACAATTAAAGGTGAGGAATTAACAGAAAAATGCTACTCTGTGTAGGTTCCCCTAAAACGCTTTGCCAAAACACCTCAATCCTGACTTGAAGTCCTTGCAGATAAGTCCTGGGCTCCTCTCAATGAAATGAGCTTGATAAATGGCAGTGGTTTAGTGAAGTGAATTAGGTTTTGACCACTGAAGCTCATTTCTTAAGCTTGGTTTGATGCCAGCCCTCCAGAGTCGAAAGGCTAACTCGATCCTTAGATCCACAGCTCCTGACGACAGGAGTTTTCCTTGACTTCTGTGCTCAGTGGTGATCTTGAGGTGACTGTGGACTTCCTGATGGAGGTGGACAAACTAGTGCAGCTCATTGAGTGTCCCATCTTTACATGTGAGTCCCACTGGCTTTGTGAACTGGCTGTAGGTGTTTAAACGTATTGTTTGCAATTTGCTAATTGGTGGTGTTTTTCACAAATGCATCTGTCTGGTGGGGATAATGAATTTGCCATATGCATGTGTATACAGTGTGGCTGTGTGTACAGTATGTAAGTGTATATGTGTGCTGGTATTGAAAGTGTTTCAGTATTGATGCTGTTTCAGTAACTGGGGCAGAACTGATTGCTGATGGCTGCAGGCGTACAGAGACCTAAATTCAGCAATCCAAGCAGGGTTCTGGATTAGAGAGAGGAGCTGTCCCCAAACACACCACACTTAACCCTCCCTCTGCATCCAGCCCTGCACCCAGCCCCTATCCAGGAGAGTGTCTGAACAGGCCTGTGCATGCAGCCCAGCCTCTCCAAAACCTCCAAACCAAAGGGACATGCAGATGGGAAGGAAGGATTGGTTAAAACATAAAAGACAGAAAAGAGAACAGTAGAAAAGATCCATACAGAAAAGACATACAGTGCATCTTATGTGATGTACAGTGATGCGGTTTTAACATGTTATATTCTTTAAAACCTACAAATCCATACAAGTCAAACCATGTGGCATACACACAATATGCATTGTTTTTGCATTGATGGACACACAAAAAGGCGAAGAAATTGTAAGAGCGGAACTGAGAGATAATAGAAGTCCAGTGCAGGCTTTGTGTAGCTCCAGGGTCTTCTCTGCTTTAATAGTTTGCCTGCAGGAGTACCAGTCATTTCCACTCTTGGAAGGCCACTGGTGACATTTTCAAAGAGAAACAGAACAGACCTGTTCATCACAGGGGCCAGTTCTTTAGAACAGGATGCAATGTGCCTCAAGGGGACAAGAATGGTTTGACAATTCATGGTTTTAAACTGCCTCTGTTTTTTTTTTTTTTTTTTAAAAGGATTAGCTGAGAGGGGAGTAATTGTGATCCTGCATCCTGTGGCAGTGTTACAGGAGATGGATTTGAGGAGTGACACTTTCTCCCCCTAAGCCCTCTCCCGTTCTCTCCAGGTCTCATGCTTCTCTTTCTCCCTTGCTGTCCAGATCTTCGTCTTCAGCTGCTGGATGTAGAGAACAATCCCTACCTGATCAAGGCCCTTTATGGGCTCCTCATGCTGCTGCCACAGAGCCAGGCCTTTATGATGCTGTCCCACAGGCTGCGCTGCGTCCCCAACCCGGAACTGATGAGGGCTGCGTGAGTACACTGGCACACAGCCATGCACATTGGAACAGTCTACGTGACCCTTATGACCTGCGGAGTGCTCTGCCCGCATGGGAGCGGGGTGTATGACGAGCATTCTCTCCTTATAAACGACCCTGCTTGCTTAAGCATATCATTATCTCTGTCGGCATACCTAACCGAGAGAACAACCTGAGTTTCCTGTGCAAATAATTAGTTAACATTGTACATTCTCGTACAGTGGGGATTTGAGCGTTTTCTTTTAAGAGCAAAAACATCTCTAGAGGATAACAAGGGTTTAAAATCTGACCAGCATCCAGGATCCATGGCTATTAAGAATGTGAATCCACGTAATGAATGAACGTTAATGAGGATCCCTCTCAGTTCACAGCAATAGTCTGCACGTGATCTACAGCCGGGGTGGAGGGGTCAGGACAGAGAAATGATGCTGAGGTGAAAGGCGCTGGTCTGTCACAGTAGGCCTTTCTGCTCCCTGGGCTCTCCATCCTGTGTTTTGGTTGGATTTCTCAAATTCAGAGGTCAAGGCCAGGTCACCACCTCCTCTCTGATTTAATGTTAGTACAACCTTCTGTTGCGTCACGGCTCAAATATTGTCAAAATTAAATAAGAAGTGTGTTTGGCCAACAGGGCAAATCACACAAATGTGCGCTCGCTAATGATCACACTCAGATCTAGTAACACATGAGTATTTTGTGGATTTTGTGGGAATGCTTTGCTGTAATAGTCTGTGATTGTGTGTGTTTTGTTCCCCCACCCTTATGAAGGCATATTCAGATTTGTGTTCAAAAGTTATAAAACTCACAAGCTGGCTTGCACACGTGGTTATTTCACGGTCATTTTAATTTGTCTATGTGGGGTAACCTAAGCATGAATTCATAATGTATTGAAACAGAAACCAAAAAAAAAAATGAGAATGAAAAGGAAAATAATTTGTGCACCTTTTAATATAGAACCCTTTAAACGCTTGTAATAAGTAATGCACTGCAGTGTGTGGACCACTTTATTAAAGTGTGTTGGACAAATTGCAGGTTAGGGTTAAGCACTCATGGCTTCACAGTGCTGTCTAGCGTGCTCACATTGTAGGAGGGTGGCTGTTGTCTGTGGTGACGTCACTCAGTGTAACTCTCCCTTGCTAGGAAGTGGAATAGTTAGTGAGGTGAGGAGCTACTGCTGGTGTTTAGTAATGTGCTTCTCTGTATTCACCAATTTTAAATTCTACAAAGTAATCTATAAACCCAGAATACAGTGTAGATGGCGTATAACTGTTGTGAATTTAATGCTACTGAATGGTGAAGAACAAACAGCAATGAGGACTAAGCAGAAACCATCGAATACATTTCCATGTATTATATTCATGTCGGCACAATAGTGCTGTTGATTATTACATGTATTTTTTGTTTGCTTTGTTCATTCATCTCGATTTGGCAACACACACTGTCACTGCGATCAACGTGTGACATTCATTTTCACCCAGTTTGTTGAGGGATTGATGCTTCAGGTGTTCTGGACTTGTTATACACAGTAAAATAGCTTTCATTTTAGGAGGATACTTTGAATTTCACATGCACTTCAGTTACCACATTACAAGCGCATTAAGATAGTTTATGTTGGTGTATGGATGAATCATGAAGCAACTTAAATGGCTATTCTTGATAGGGTACAGGTGTTTATGTTATTACATGTCCTAACCAATTGTTCTTCAGTAGTTAATACACAAGTAGCCTGTCGAACATCTCGTGCATTGCACTGTGGTTCACTCAAGTGTTTTGCTTACTCCCCTATCCATTTAGTGATCATTTTAATCAGCAAGATTCTAGTACTGACACCACAGGTCACATAGGGGGCACTGTATCAACACCTTTTTACGGTTGACTTCCATAGTTGAACAACTTTGCAGGACACACAACAATTGGGATGGATGGTGTCCTTCAATCAAGTTAGGAAAGGCTGTTTGTTTTTCTCAGTGACTGAGCCACTTTAAAACCAACCCGTAGATGTGAGGAAATAGCCTGGCTGCAGAATGGTACTGTATTAGACCCTGGCATTCATTTTATTTGGTGGAACAGCCAGCCTGAGCGGCATATGCAGCTCATTAGAGCGAGGGAGTCCGTGGGACTGAATTAAAAGGGCTGTCTGGGGATTACTGACTGCGAAGCGTCCACAGACCCCCAGACGGCAGTCATTACCTGCCCTCTCGCCACAAGGTCACTGGATGAAGTGCAGTAGATAAACAGGCAGAGAAGGGAAGAATAACTGGCTACAGTGACGAAGACTGGGGAGGGGCTCTGTTTGGAAAGGTAGTTTAATATCTGCCCAGACACAGTTGTATGTTGTACAGTGACCAGGCAGATTACTGGGGATTGTTTTTGTTTTGTTTTACTAAATCTTCCTTGAATAAATTGATAAGTTGATGATCTGTCTGCCATGGACTGTTGCTTTGCACATGTGCAGAAATGTATTTGAAAGAAGTAAAAATAGCAACAACAATTACAGTTTTTCTTTAAATGTCTTACTTATTTTGTAGGCCCCAAAAAAAGCCTGCAGACTCAAGTAAGCCTGCCCCAGTCCACATTGACTACAGGGAGCTACTGCAGCATTTCGACCAGGTCCAAAACAAACACTTGGAGGTCCGGCACCAGAGAGCAGGCCGGGCCGAGCACCCTGACCGGAAACTTGTGCTCTGATTGAAGGAGAGGGGACCTGCCCAGGCAACACATCCCATTAGACATGACTGACCAGCCTAGCAGGACTTCGGGCATTCCTCACACATCAAGCCTGTGGAGTTGGGGGCCGGAGCCTGATGCTGTCTCGGAACCGACCAAAAAAACTTTACGCTGCCCCCTGGACCAAACCCCCATGGGAAAACTTTTTTAATTTTAAATTGATGTGTGATTTTGTTTTAGAGCTATTTATGAAGGTGCAGAATCCACAGGCCTGAAGATCTGAGAACAAGTATTTACTGTTGGATAATAATAATAATAATAATAATAATAATAATAATAATAATAATAATAATAATAATAATAATAATAATAAAAAGTGCTGGGTGTGTGCTAACTTAGTCAAATGGCTTCTCCTCCACCTCCCCACAATGCACTCTATTCTCTGTGGGGGGGTGTCCTTGTTGACATGTCTCTGCTGTTGGATCATGTGTCAATCGGCGTGGCTTTGTTAAACTGGAAGTGAACTGAATCTGCTCCCCCATTCACTGGCAAAACTTGAATATTCTGAAATACAGACTTGTCATGTTTTTCTATGGTCCCGAGAACCGTTTGTTGTTTTTAGCATGACACCCTGTCCAATGTTAAACATGCTTCTTCTCATTCTGGCCTTTGAGCAGCATGGAAATTCCATCACGTGATTATAAACAGGCTGTTTAATTGCATTCATTAAGACAGGTGTAAATTGTAGCCCTGAAAACGCAGTCGGTTCAGCAGACTGCAGAAGTTATTTTGAAATGTCTTCTGTAGCCTCTATACCCATCCTGTAGCAATATTCAGGTTCTGCCAAAAGTTGCGGGAAGCTGATGTTGACTTTGTAGTTTCACTGTCTCTCTCTTTCCTTCTCTCCCGTTGTTCACTCTCTTAAGTTGTTTGTTTATCCTACCTCTTGGTCTTTCAGTGTCTCTCCCTTCTTGCAGCCTGTCATACCTTCTTGTTCTATCTCTCATTCTGAGATGCATGTTGCCTTAGAATTTACATAACTCCTGTGTGAAATAGAATGCAGTCTGTAATGCAGTGCAACATTAAATAAACTGTGAACCATGCTTTATCAGTTTATTCTACAAAAAAGTTGTTGGGTTTTACTTTCTGTCACTTTAATCCATTTGGTCACCAGCATGAGGCACTTTAAACATCATTGCCTCTATTGGGGGAGACCACTTTGATCGATGTTGTCGTTGAGTGCAAATGTGATGAACCCATTCCAGGTTTTATTCATAGTCAAATCAGGAATGGATCAAACTATTCTGCTAATGGGAGTCTTATTTCCATGCCTGTTAACTGGGCAGGCACCCAGGGCTAGTGCCAGCTTCATTAGGGCTTTTGGAGAGGGAGAAATGAGCCCTGAGCCCCGCTTTACAGTGCAGAGCCCAGTCCATCTGTGCAAAGGCATTGACTAGCCTTGCACCCATGTAGTCCCCCCCCCCCCCCCCCATTAAAACTAGCAAGGTATATCCTCCCTTTTGACAGAAAGTTACAATGATGTGATTGTTAAACAGTGGTCATGTCTGCTCTGCAAAGGGTTAACCCTGGTTCCACACCTTATCTCCTCTGCAAGGTAAAAATTCAATGTTCCCAAGTCTTCTGTAGTCTTCCACCCACCCTAGCTGGAAAATCATATGAAACCAATGAAAGTAAAAAACAAAAAACAAAAAAACTGGGCTACGATTTGGAAATTAGATTGTTGCATCTCAGGAGATCCATCAGGTTTAAATATCTTCAGGTTGAAACAGGACACTTCTAAAATAACACAGAATGACGGCCTGAATGCTGGTAATGGATTTATTTTTCCTTTCGTTATGCCTTCTTGAACAGAAGTAATTGTATACTTGACTCATGATAACTGTTGTAGCTAGTCAAGGTTAAACCATCCATTGAATTCTGAACAGCACTTGTCCTGTTATTTTCTTGCACACTGCAGTGAACTAGAACCATATATTCATGTGGCAGAACAGAAAAACAAACAGCAGGCACTGCTTAATGTATGTCGTCTCCTGAATTAAACAAGGCTGAGTGCACAGTTAAAATACATTAAGAAAAAGGCTCATTACTGAACATCCATGTAAACCAAATAAGTCAACTATGACATCCATCTCCCTTAAACTCACAAACAACATATCTATCAGCAGCTGTAATTATGTAATAGCTTTAAAATAATATTGTGTAAGTGATTGAAATGTCGTTTATTCAGATGTATTTAAGCAGGTTAAGTTAAACACATTGTGCACCAATGTGATCTATATAATATTTAGCCAGCTTAGCTTTTGCTAAATTACAATAGTCTGCTGCAGCTGTGCACATAAAATGTGAGCTTGATATACATTGATAATGGCTATGATGAACTGGGCATAATCTAGCAGGCTAGAAAGTTACGATTTGTGATGTCTTGGCATTTATATCCACCACATCTGGAATTACCAAGATCACTGAGTGTTTAGCATTAACCATTGGGGTAATTTAGTAAGTCCCTTTCCAGGTATGACTATTCTTTCCATGTCACAAGCAACACGGGACGTACCATGAGCTTGTAAGTTTATCTCGAACTAAATGACGAGGTACAACTAGAGCGTTATATTGCTACTTCACAATCCAAACCGAGAAACACAATTAAATAAATGTACTTTATAAATAAACAAAGGTGAAAACGCTAATCTGTATTCATTTATTTATTTTCAAGCGGTATTTATGTACTGTTCTGCTTGATACATTTGCTGCACTCGTTTTAGAAATTATAAGAGACACGTTTATGTTCATTCTGTTATACAACAAACTAACCGCACCGCTGACGCCAACCCTAACCCTGACCCTGACCCTAACCCTGACCCTAACCCTGACCCTACACCGGCAAATGGAACATTAGAAGACTCTCGTTTTATCTTTTCATAGCGAGATATTTCAGGAACCCAATGGTAGGCAAACAAGAACAAAGTTTTAGCTAACTATGTAACACTTGGCACACCTCTGCACATTGGCCTGGCGTAATCTAGATCTTAGGTTATATTTTACATACTTAAGTACAATTGTTGACACATATTTAATAATGCTTATGTTTTGTTTTAAATGTCTAATCTCTCAATTTATGTTACCAGGTTGTCAGTTCGGGTTAACACAAGCAAAATAAAATAAATATACGCACTTTTATTCAGTGTCACATTTACAGGTTCAGTCTGACCGGTTTGCAACCCTTCGTTCTCACACACACACACTTTTTTCACCCTGCCAGTAAATCTCTTCGACGTTTTTTTTTTGTATCACCAAAGCCAATGCTGGCTGTTGTTGTATATCTGTAACGGGGTGTCCCTCCCTCTCCGCTCCATGTGACAAAAAATGCTGACCGCCCCCCCTTCAATTCCCATGGATCAGATAACACAGCCTGTTTGCTGTAGCCTATAGCACCGCTACAATCTGCGGCTGCAGAGCACACCGGACTACAGTGCACATTTCACATTTCGATACACCGCTAATATTATTATCTCTTTATTAGCCTCGGTTGCAGCTTCGTTTTATATCCAGAAAAAAAAGGTGAAAAATGCCCATAGCAGAGACGTTTGCGTGTCTTCTCGTCTCCTGCCGCGGGGGGTAAACCGGGATTTGGTAAGAGAATAAATAACTCTCTTCGCCTCACCGTCGTTCGCTAATCTCTCTCGGGCACGGAGTGACGATCCATTAGAAGATAGAGACTGGTCTGTTGTATATATATATATATATATATATATATATATATATATATATATAATATATATATATATATATATATTGTCAATATAAACGAGATCTGCATCCTTGTTATCAGACTAGAACGTTATCTTGGAGGGAAAATACGCTGCTTTTTGTCTGCCTTGGAAATTTTTCACAGAGGACCATTTTGTTATTCTTTAATTAATTTTATTCCGTGGATGTGTTAATATGGAGAATGTGGAGAAAGAGTGCGGAGCTCTGGGCGGGCTTTTTCAGGCTATCGTCAATGATATGAAGGTATGATTCATATACATCTGAAGCACTGCCATGGTTTATTTATGTATTTATTGCATGCACATATTACAGTTGGTGTTTTGCTTGAGTCATTTAATATTAATTTGAGAAGAGCTGACTGTTAATGTTTGCAATGCAGCATTGGTGTCCACATCACTGCATTATTCTGTTGTATATGTAGCTTTTTTAAAGGTAAGGTAACGAGGTTTGCAGTTATTTGCTCGATTTCTGATTAAATAAATCATTACAATCTATACCGTCATACAGTATTATAAAACAAAACAAAGGAGGTCACGGATGCTGCATTTTGTTAACGTTAATTGAATAAACAGCAATTCGTGTATGTTGCATATTGAGAGGATGGATAGCGGTTTTTGTTCTGCTATAAATACATTGTATTACTGCCAGTACTATTTTTAAAACACATGTGAAAGCAAGATGGGATAAATAAAAGGACACAAACCACAGCGGTATTTATGTGGGTTGTTCAGAACACTTGCTGGTCTGTCAGTCTGTCTCCTTCTACTCAAAGTGACAGAGTTGGGGACAAAATCGTCAGGTGACACGATGACAAAATGAATATATTAAAACAAAACAAAACAAAACCTGTTTGCAAAACACGAAAGTGCTATTCCAGATAGAGCCATTGGATTGGGGAAGAGCAATCCATGGTGTATATACCCATACATAATCTGACATTAGCAATTTGTAGCCGCACGGCTTCCCCCTCTTGTTACAGCTACTGTATCGTTAGTTGTTTAGTAACTGCAGTAGTAGAGGTGACAACAATACCAGGAACTGTTAACAATAATGTTATTAACAAGTCGACGACAATGTATATGTAATGTTTCAGCTCTTTTTTAAGATCCAGATATCCTAGTTGCCCTTTTATACAAATCATATGGTTGAAGGATGCGATACAAGTAATACTAATAATGGGTGTGGCTTAATAGCAATGTAGTTTGGGAATAGGTATTTGGTGATAAATTCATTTTATTTATAGTTCGTACTAGTTCATTTTTGGTGTACAGACTTCGTCGTTCAACCACCACCCCCCACAGTTCGCCTGCGGTGTTTCTCGGTCATATTTTAATATTTTACCTCCCCCGTCTAATCCTGCCCCCTGACATTACATTACTGACTGAAGAAATATAGGTCAAGTAGTAACCACGGCAACAGCTATGAGCTTTTAAGGACCGCATCATTAAGTAATACAACCCATTCCGTGGTGGATACTGTAAAATCTACAGAGCTGTCATCTGTCTATCAGTTTATCTGTGTGGCAGTTTCAACCTTTTCCCAAACATTTGGCAAGTCTGTGTTTTTTCTTCTGCAAAATGACTTGATATGTATGTACTTTGCTGGACATGACCCCCATACGTTTTCCAGTAATATACTGTAATTATGATTGTTACAATAGTGTTACTTTCTAATGAGTGCTGAAATAAAAACATCAAGACCCATTGATACTGTGTTGTCACAATGGGTAACATATACATATTCTAGAAATTAAATATATTATATGTATTTTCAAAGCCATAAAATAATTAACAATACATTCGTGGGTGGTTGGTTGCTGCACACGGTGCTACAGTGTATTCTTCAAAACCCACCCTACTGTCTGTCTGTATCCAGTGCTGTCAGTACCCCCTTTTCACTGGCTCTGTACCTCAGGATAGACACATACACACACACAGGCTTCAGTTCCCTGTCTTGGTAACGTTTCCCCAGCACGTCCCCATTGCTAAGTGTTTTGTGTCTGTATGTGCATGTTTGTGCTCAGTGCACTACATCTGTACTGTAAAGCCTCCGGGCGCTGGGCTGAGACGGGCTTGTTATTATGACGAGCAAGTACGTGTTGTTATTTTAGATCAGCTGGATGTTAATTGAAATGGCAGATTAGGGGCGCAGCCTTGGCTTACTGTTCCCATGCCTCTGTTACACTGAGGTACTCTAGGACGGAGCAGGGGTTCAGGGTTCTCCTGCAGCAAAGACCTATACACTTTGTTTTAAGGTGCTGCTAGTGCTGTAACTGGGTGTGTTTCCACCATTGGCACCCAGTTAAAATGTTTGCTGTTAGCTGATGTACAGGTTTTATTTGTGGTTTAATATTTATGATAATACAAATACTTATGAATTATCATAAAGGGAGTAGATGTGATGCTTTATTCATTTTATTAGACAGTACAACGGATTCATGCACTTTCTTCTTTGAAGTCCTGCGTTTTGACATCATATCACAAAACTACTCCACAAAGCCATTTTACTCTGGGCATTTTTTTCAGGAAGGCTAAAATAATAACAATTCAATAGTGTGGCAGATAAGAGAGGGAGGTTTAATTAGTCATAACTTTCTTTCTTTCTTTCTAAGTTTTGCAATATAAATAAGCAATACAAATAAGCAATTTCTATATACCTTCTTACTGGATTCACTGAAGTGCAGAAGGTAGTGAAGTTTGAGTTTCTCAGCGGCAACTGTTTTGCTCCAGGCTCCTGTTAAACTCTAAACTAGGGGATCATTCAGTTTCTTCATCCTATTATATAAGCCTAATATTTTTTATTTTAAATCTTGGGTTGGTTTCACAACAGGGTTTCTTCAAGCAAGATTTATTTAGTTGTGTACAAAGTCACAAGAGCAATAGGAAACCTCAATGATGATGAATAACTTGCCTTTTACATAACGGAGAAGAAGAAAACAATGGAACTTAGACTTAGGTAGTTTAGACCCAGTGGATCTGGAAATGTGCTAGTTGCATACTGTTTTTCTGAATTGTAAGTATTTCGAAACTTGATTTTGTCACACAGTGTTAGGATATTATGAAGCTGAAAAGTAATTCCAAATTTTAATTTCTTTGTGGCATCAATCTCTCTGCCACTTTATTCTCTCTTGTCTTCAATTAAAAAAAAAAAAAAAATCTTTTTGCATTGGTCTTTTTTCTGTTCCTCCTGCTTCCTCCCCAGATGGCAATTTAAAACACCAGCACAAGACTGTTGTAAATTCAGCACTGTGCTAAAACAGGGGAGCCATTTAATTACAATATAAAAGGCCTCTGCAGCTTAATTTCTCAGTGTTGGTTGTTAGCAATTACAGGAATTATTCAGGGAACATTTCAAATGCTTTGGCAACAGACCTTTAATAAGGGATGCTTTTTGATGAAGTCAGTTGTCTCAAGTATAGTTATTACAGAACGGAAAAGATACAAAGAGAAATCTGAATAATAACCAAGAGACATCGATCAAAGCGGTAACCAGGGAGCACCATCCATACCAGGGCTGTCAGTTAAGACTCCAAATAACAATTGATGAATTGGGCACACAAAATCGAATCTTTCCAATAAATACCGATGATCGTACCGACCACATACATTTTCACTCCATTCCTCTCCTCCCGATGTGATTATTTTAATGTCATTGCAGTTAAGTAAAAACTTGTCAATACGAGCCGGGTCAGGAGAGGAAAAAAAAAACCCACAACATTCACAAGAAGCCTAAAGCAAGTTTAACATACTGCAAGGGTGTTACTAAAATATTTATTCCAAACAGATTACAGTACTTTGGAATGTAATCTATATAAACTGTATAAACAAAAATAGATAATTGGGGCTAATGATGTAATAATCATTGATGAACTGTTTTATTATTGCAGAATTAAAAGACAAGGAGCTATATTCATACACACTATAAAGAATAGGGAAATTGGCCCACTGAACAATGTTGCAGTCTATGTAGGAAACCAATCAACTTTAGGATACCCACAGAGGTCAAACTTAAGCAATTGTGACTGTTTTCCCACTTTCTCCTTCTTCCCTAATTTTCCACTGGAAAATGAAATGAATTAATCATTCATTTTTTTAACATTCCTTGGTTAAGTAACTTGCGACCATGGTGGGAGTTGTTGCAGTGAGAAACATCAGCGGATGAAAATGCCTTTCTTTGTAAGGATCCAGCTCATGTAATGTGGAGTGCTTCTGATAGAAAGCCTTGAACTGCACAGCCAGGATAGGAACAGCTGGTAAAACTGAACGTTTGTTTTCAGTAAACTTACAAAATGTCATTATATCTAAGTACTATAAAAAGTAATGTTCTGTTTTGCTGTGAGCTGAACACTTCTGAGCTTTATTTGGCAAACCACAGATGAAAAGCTCAGCTGTGCCCAATCATGCTCACAGTGAAAAATGAAATAAGTCTTTTATGCAATGGCAGTCTTATTTCCATCCCAGCTGCATGCTGTGTAATATCAATTAAACCAGCGAGTTTCTGTGGCAGATGTTTTGAAAGATGAGGTCGAATGGTAAGTTCTTTGAGTCAAACGTACTGTATTGGGGTATTCATTTTTGGTAGTTTTATTTAAAAGCATTTACCTGACTGAACACACATTTGTGGGAATAAATACTATTGTCCTGAAAAAAACTTGATAGCCCACAATTTAATTATCTTTACATCACCCATTCGTTCTTCAGACTGAATTTTTTTTTTTTTATTGTTTTTTATTTTCCAGAAAATATTTTTGATGGTAATGTTAAACACGGTTAGGTGAATCTGAAATTGTAGGATAGCAAGTTTTTTTTCAGGACAACCCTCAATTGTTTTCTTCACAGTACTTACTAACTTCCCTACAGCAGGGATCGAAATAAGACTCCTATTGCATAGCGGTTTCACCCATTGCAAATTTGAATATGTGCTTGATTAGCCCTGAGATATAGATAACACACCCAGGTGTGTCTTATTAAACTCACAGTAAAACTAGGAATGGATCAAACTGCTATGCAATGGGAGTCTTACTTCCACCCCTGCTCCGGTACATACACTGACAAAGTTTTGAAAATAATTTTCACAAACAAATCCCTACTGCTGCAATGTGAAGCACTTACTGAGTTTCAAACTCAGGCTTCGAAATGTTGTTCGATTTGCGTCTCTTGTACTCAAAAGACTGTCTAGGGGAAGCAGTCTGATATCAGCATTGTGTCAGTGTATGGACATGGGGCACTCAGGACACAGAGTTCTAAGTGAAAAATGTATAACGACAGCACTGCCAAGTGAGTATTACTGTGAAAAATAAGTGGGGCTGCCAACTGTGTGTGAATGCCAGGCTATGTTGCAGTGGTTTACCAGGGAAATGAGTTGAATTGTGTACACTGCCTCCTGTCCAACATTTACTTGAACAGGACTAGTCTTGAGAGATGGTAAAGTGCTGTGTTAGTGTGCATGCTACAGAGGTATGTCTACAGTACTCCACCTTGTATATATGAAAGGGATATAGATGTTGCTGGAATCAAGAATAGCCTAGAAGTAAGAATGAGAAGGGTCCTTGTTGCAATTTGGTTAGGTTCTGATTTTGTCACATCCTGTGCAAAGGACAGGGGTCTAAACGATGGGGATTGTGACGGATACAAATTAAATATTTACTGTACGGTGGTTTTTACCTTTAATGGAACACATTTTTCCATGTGTATCAAATCCTATGTTGTGGAACTTCAAGTTTAGCATGAGAGGTGATAAATATGCAGAGGTGACATGTTTAAAGATGGTGCTCATATAAAAAAAATGGATACAAAATAGGAAACATTCTGTTCAAATGGGCATTCGTAGGATTCCATACGCATGAAAAAATGTGCCAATAGACAAGTTCTGTTCTACAGTATGACTATGCTAGTTCTGTTATAGGTGAACCGACTTCCATAGTAACTATTGCGTTTTTATTGGGTTTCTCACTTGTAGCCAAAATCCCATATGAATCCATTTGCAATCTAGGCTTCATTTACTCTGCAGTGAACAGCTCTTGAGGACTTCGTCATAACAATGCATTGACAAGCACATCGCAGGAAAAATGACAGTAAAGCAGAAATAAAAAACAAAACCCAACAAAGAACAGTATTCTCCATTCAATCACACACCGTTTATAAAGCATATGCCCCTACCCTGTCTCTTGTAGTACAAAGTATCTTCTGACACACATGATGGCAGGCAAGAGCTCTTCCCAGGCGTACAGAATAAAATAAAACCGTGTCACAGAGCCTTTCAGCTTTAACCAGCTTTCCTTCTGTTTGCAATTACTGTACCGCCATTGACTTGCTTTGTAAAGTTGCTTTATGGGATGTGCACTCAAGATTATATTAAAAAAAAAAAAAAAAAAAAAAAAAAAAAAAGTGTTTAAAATTGCAGTTGGTGAAATAACACAAATTCTAGGATTTCTGTACATTTTGTCTGGACGGCCAGTTGACTTCAAGGCAGATAACATTGCAACTTTAGCATTAAACATAACCTAGTGATTTCATGATTAATTAATATTGGTGTTCCATTCATAATGCATCCTACTCATATTCATCAACGATATTACAGTATATCACAGACCAGCCTTTATATTTAAACTGTAGCAGAGAACGGAACTTCAACCAGGCTGGAATGCTTTTGGAATGAAGAGAGAGAGAGCCCTTTTAATGTTATAAAGGAACATTTCGATAACTCAATTTAAAGTAATACAAACATTTACCTGTTTTATTTTCTCCAGTTATTACAAGCAATGTGTGGAAGGGATGTATCCAGTCAAATGTATTCACCCGTGGTTAAAAGGTTATAGATGTGTAAAAGACGAGTAGTATGGAGATTGACTTCAATGTTACAGACCTTCAATGTATTTTAGTATGCTATTTGTTTTCTCTGTGCTTATACATTGCATTTTCTATATGTACAATTCTTAGCCATGTTTATACAGTGGGTTTTACCACACATCCATGTGCATTGTCAGGGTTTTACCACAGTGTACCAGAAAAACGTACAAATAAAAATTAAAATCTGCGCCAGGTGAAGGAGACTATTGGACCTGTGCAATTCCAAGATAAATTGCTCAAACATTCCTACAGTTTGTAATAGCTAACTACTGCACAATGAGAACAGGTGCATTTCTCCACTGTCTGCGGACTGGAGACCCCAGTCGATAAGCCCTGTACAGAGTTTTAGCTTTGATAAGAAACACTGAAATAGCACTGATGTTTGTTGAGAGTAGCTGCTTGATAATTGGAGTGGATTGCTTCGAAACAAATTGTGACTGTTTACAATTGATCGAGTTTATTGACTAGAGTGTGCTCTATTACTTGAGAACTAGAGCATTGAGGTTGGGCGGATAGTAAAACCGGGATATGGCCAGCCTATCTGTAAGTAATTGAACTAATTATTTAATGGCATTAATGATACATATAGTTGTGTAGAATGTACCTACATGGTGTATTACAATGTCCTGTTATAACAATGTAATTACAAAACACAGTACCAGTATGTTAATTAGAAAAAAAGTCCTAATTAATGATACTTAAAGAATAACCACACATTGAAAAGGGGAGATGTATCTTTCTGCTTTGAGTTGGGATCAACACTTTCTAAAGTCAGCAATGACTAATATCTAAGTCTGGGTTCTTTGTTGTGTCTGTCTGACTCACAGTGCAATTTCTCCTGTCCTTAAATCTTTATAAATCAACTTTTTTAGTACTATGACTGTAATGTTGGGAAAGCACAATGATGATGATTCTATTCAAAGACAGTACAAATGTGATTCCTGTGTCCCAATATATATAGAGCAAGGCTATACCGTAAAAAAACTAACATGTCTTCTTTTTCCCATTGCAGAGTTCCTACCCCATCTGGGAAGACTTCAGTGCCAAGGCCACCAAACTGCATTCTCAGCTGAGGTGAGTCCAGTATATCTCCTTCTCTCCATACCTGCACACTACAGTACACTCAGACACCCACTAGCTGTGTGTCCAGGGTGGTGGCCTGGCTGTGTCCCTGTGAAAGCTGTTTTTCGGCTCTCATGTGTCCCGCTCCTCACCCTTGCTCTTTGGAAAAAGGTCATCACCTCCAGTGCTGTCTGCCCCTTACCTTGCACAGGTAATCCCTGTGCTGGAGCTGCCCTGTGAACAGAGAGGCAGGTAGATAGATGGGTAGGAACGACTAATGTTGACTCTCTCTGTCCCAGGACCACAGTGCTGGCTGCTGTGGCTTTCCTGGATGCCTTTCAGAAAGTGGCAGACATGGCAACCAACACCAGAGGTAAGGAGACTTTTTCTTGTCCACATTCGATAGAAAACACTCTGCGATTAGGACGCTGGGGGTCGTCAAGGGGCTGGGAGGAAGCTTGCGTGCTGAGAGATATTTCCTCGTTTGAACAGTGGTGGTTTGTGATTCGTCATGAGAGGTCGAATTCTTGTGTTGAAGGTGCTGATTCGGACATCTCGTTTTATAAAGATAATGTTGAATGTCTGCACAAATTTAAATAAACACAAACACAAAGCATTGCACTGTTCATCAAAAAGAACGCATTTGCTTGATGTCTAATTAAACATCTTGGACAGCCTGTGGGCCCTGCAACTCATACTGCAAGCCTGGAGATTGGCTCTGATCTCATGCAGTGCTAAACTCCATAAGGAAACAACGACATTCCAGGTGCATAAGATTTTTATATAATGGCAAAGCATTTCATTACAACATTGCATAATGCTTAGCAATTCCCCAGAATACAGTAAGTACTGGAATAAACAATCAGTCGATGTTCAATATGTTTCTTATTTTGGGAATCTTACTTTGCATCTGATAATGAACTATTGCAAGCTCTAACCATGTGGCTAAGCATGCCTATTAAATGTGAAAGTTTAATTTAGGTTTATTTTCGGCTGCGGCTTCTTTTTAACAATAGGAGTCACCCTCTTTCATCATTGCCATGCCCTCTGGTAGTTAAGCTTCCTGTGAGGACTGGGGCTATTGTTCCCGAGGCCAGCCACATCCCTTTGACTGAGACTGAGCTTCTGTGTTCAAATATAGGCCCTTAGTACGTCTCAGATCTGAATTAGCAGTTACATTTTTTTTACGTTTAACCACTTTAACCTCTAGAATTGTCTTTTTGTAATGTATCGTGACCACCCCCCCCCCCCTACACACCAGGAACCATCTGTTTCCTATACTAGTATATACTAGGTTAGACAGATTTATGACATTTTATTGCATTTTTCTTTTCTACATGTGTCTTGGTGCCTTCCACATCTGTTACTAATACTGTATTGTACCAATTTCAATGAAAGGTGTAGTAAAGTCCTAAAGTGCTGTAGGACCACAAAAAGTCCTGTTTTTATTCATGTGTTTTGTTAGAAACAGATGCGGGGAAACCAAACTATATTCTAGTATGACTCCTACAGTCTAGTTTAAGATTCTTATTGGGTCTTCCGGAATAACAAAAGCGATCTGGAGGGTGGAGTAAAACTGACAGTATCGAGGAGGCACAGATTTGTGTTGTCTTCTCTTGGGCATCATTTGTACTCCTGTCATTCCTTCACAGGAAACAAACTCTAATTAAGTTTTCAATGTGGTTTTGTTGTTTCCTCTTCCTTGTTTCCTGGTTCGGACACTCCCTTTTGTGTGGCTGGGAACCTGCACAATATATATGTTTTAGAAACATTTGCACATTTTTGTTGAACCTAACCAGATCCTTTGAAGATCATTTATCCAGCTAACTTATGGTAAAAAAGGATAAAATAAATGTATTGAAAGAAAACATATAATAGATTAAAAAAAAAAAATGCAAGCATATCTTTAAAAAATGACCATCTTGACCAATTTCCGGTATACTGTTCATGTGATAATCTGATAATTGCACAATGAGATCATTAGCTCCAGAAGCAAGCCTTTTCAATTCCTTACCGTAGATGTCATATACTTCAAACATCAATTGGAAAAATTTTAGCAATAAAACAGGAGGAAATGGTATATGAAAACAGAGGGGCAGTTCTGTATCAGAAGCATGGAAGCTATATAAAATTCATTCTAAAGAACAGTTCTTTCTGTATACATCTTATTTACCTCTTATAGTGTCATGTGCTTAAACTGCATACATATACCTGCCACATAATTTTCAAGAATCCCTTTCAATATTGGATGCTTTCAATATTTAATGTCTTCAGAATCGTCAGAACCTACTGACAGATCTTCACACAAGAGGCAGACAAGCACTCACACACACACACTGACACATACTGACACACACACACACACACACCAGAGAGGACAGAGATAATGACAGCGAGCGAGAGAAACAAACAAACACAGATGGTGGGTGTGGGGGGGTCTCTGCGCAGAAACAGTGTCCTTCTAATCTAGATTAGTAAAAGTTCACCAGTAGATCTTCCGAATTGAGAATCACAGTAACCCTGACATGGATGTGGCAAAGCGACACTTAAGTCATGACATACAACCCAGATGGAATTTCCTGTACTGTTAATATAAATTAGTGTACTGTAGGCCTTAACAATAGAATTTGACCCTTGTTGGTTAACCAGCGTTTCTTCAATGAACAGACTCAGTGCTTTGAAAAAACAGCATTCATTTTACAGCCTGTAAAAGTACTAGTTGGGGCCAGGCACTTCACAACCAGATCATGGACAATTCCACCATTCTAGGGCATTCCTTGGGTTAGGAAACGTTGCCAAATAATGCCCAAATAAAGATGCATTTCTTTAAGTTTGTTGGATTGCATGCAAATTCCATAACTGGTGAGCCGGAGAGCTATGAAAAACACCAAGAGAATCCTCAGAGAGTTTGCACCACCTCGTTTTCATTGGCGTCCCGGGGGAGATAATGAACAAGCACAGAGGTCACTCACACTGGTCCTGATGCAGTACCAGCTAGCAGAGCCACGCATTAGTCCAGAGCAGCACTTTGCCAATAACACATTAAGAGATGGAGTTGGAACTTGATGGATTGATTGGAAAAATTGATTGCGAGCAGTACAGACCTGGAGTATTGATTAAATGATTGGACCATATTTACTTTAAAAGTTAAAAAGTGAACTGAATCGATTAGGTGTCATGTGACATAGGGTTGAATTTACACAGCGGTAGATTTAAGTGAATGTCTATTATCTAAATTTCATAATTCAAAAAGAGCAATTTGTAAGTAACAGAGCCCTTAGTGTCAAATGACAAACACAGCTTGTGAAAGCATATTCTGTAAGCTGATATATTCAGTTGGCCCTTTTCCCATTATGGTACAAGACTCATGGCATATTTAGTTTGCAAAAATAGTTGGTCTGTCATCGATTTGTTTTTTCTCTGCAATGCCGTACCTCTTTTTCTTTAGACACACACACACACACACACACACACACACACACACACCTGTTGCTGGAGAGTAATCTAAGGTGAAAAGTGAATGGTGCACAATCTGTAGCACTGCACAATTCACTCCTATCCTGCTGTTGTCTGGTAGAAAAAACTTTTAAAATCTGCGGTGCATAAAAACACATCTGTGTCAGGAAAAAAAACACAAACCTGATTTCTATCTAGAGGTGAAGAAATTGACTGTTTTTGTAAACCAAGGCACTTTATCACGTGACCAGCAGCATGCTATGAGAATGCTGTACCGTAAATCATCGAAAACTGTAGAGCTACTTGCAATCCGACAGGAAGGATGTGTTGGACTGGGAGGGGGGCCACTTGAGACTCGCTACTTATTTCAAAAGTGCTTCTCTGCCAAGACAGCAGCCTTACGAAAGAAGGGCTGAGACAGGCACGGTGAATCATCACTTGTTCATTATAGCAACAGATCTACAGCCACGTATGTACAAGAGATCAGTTCAGTTACTGGGTTCTGTTCAGCACTGAACCCAGCATGCACAGGTTTTGACCTGCAGGAATAGTTAAACTTACATATAAAAGGAAAAACATCTTAAGGTGTACTTACTGTACTTTTGTTTTTAAAAAAACATTTTGATACCCACATTTTGAATTGTGTTTTCAGCCTTCTGTAATTTTACACTAACAGGTAAAGCTACAAGAAGGAGACCAGTGTTTCAGCTAATGCCCTCGTCTTCGTTTTTCATCACATTTTTTTTTTTTACATCAAAATTGTATTTTATGACAATTTTTCTCGCCGACTTAAGGAAGAGTGCACAATACAGTACTGGTGCTACAACTTGTAAGTAAAGGGGCTCCCACTACTCTAGGACTAGTTTTGGATCACCTTTTTTTGTATCCATTAGGTCGCCTTGTGATTGTACGGCTGACTCCAGATTCTCACAGCACATCCGATCATTCTCTGCTCATTCTGCCCCGTGATTGGGAAGTGACTGAGCCACTGTTCTCCTGCCAGCCTGTTCATTGTGCCTTATTAAGTGGAAATTCAGTCCATTAACAAAGGGGTGCCAGCCTGGGCTCAAGGCCGCTGGCAGGGCGGGCAGAGAGGGACTGTTGTTGGTTTGCTGTGGGCGCTGCTGGCATGGCTCTCTGAAGAAGCGCCTGCAGCCGGCACTGGAGTCTATTTGTAGCGCTCGCAGCTCATTAGGAAGAACTTGGACTGGAAGTAAAGGAGTTTTTATTCTGTTCCCATGTATAGTGGAGGCTTTGTGCTGGCAGGTCAAGGCACAATGAGCCTCTCTGAGACGAGGAAGTCTCCGCTGCAGCGAGCAAGGGACACTGAGGGCCTGTTTGACACTTCCAAGAGAGGGCTGGAAATCTCTGTGACCTCTTCTTAATTGGACGAAATAATGTTGTTTTTATACATTAAAAACAAAAGGAACAACTCAAAAAGTTGGGGTGGTCTGGTGGGTAGAGATTAGGGACTGGGAGGTAGTGTGGCCTAATGGCTAGAACTGAGGGACTGGAGATAGTGTAAATTACAGCCACTACCTTAGTGGAGTCTGCCCTTGTCAACTCTTGGCCTCCGAGGCAGTGTCAGCTCTGATTTATCCTGTAGTGGCCGAGGCTCGTGCAGTGCTGCAGATGAGCGAGGTTGGGGGCGAGCAACACAAACCAGCAACTAGGCAGCCCAGATTAAGGCAAGGTAATCCCTGGTATTAAGTGCTGGGAATCAGACATGATTGCTCTCAATATCAGTGTAGGGCTGTTACTGGCTCAGCTGGAGTTTTTATTTGACACATTTCTTTTCATAACCCTGCGCTGGCTTTCGCTCACGCACACCCCCCACCTCCCCACCTCCCCACCCCCAATGTGCAACTGGATTCAGTGCAGTCCTTGCAGAGTTGTCTACAGAGGCATTCAAAATGTTTGTTAATAATTTATTGTTGCCATTGTCTGGGTTAGCATGGCAACATAAGTAATGCAGCGAGAACACATATAAACACATAGCAAGTGTGTATGAATGTACTGCATTATTGCTAAATTATAGCTGTGGTTTTACAAACCAGCTTTGCTAAGTGTTCCTGTGTAAAGGTTTTGGAGCCATGATCTTGCTAGAGACTGCAAGTGTTTTTATTGTGATGGCACAGGTACACCCATGACTGGCAAAACTATGCAGCGTGTCCTTCCATCTGTCTGTGCATCCGTCTGTCTGTCTGCCACCATTTACTAGGTGAACACGATAACAGCCTTGATTTTGCACACTCCTAACCTCCTATAGTTGTTTTGGATTTAATTTAGCTATAATCTGATAAATTCTCTATGATGAGGTTATGAAGACCCCCTGTAAGCGTGTACACAGCGTCCTATCTTTGTGGTGCTGTGGATTTAATAGCAGCATAGAAAAGGGCAATACAGCAGTAATGCATGTCTTTCTTGAATGAATGACCCCTTATTCATGTGGCACTCATCCAAAACGCTGTCATCGCATGGGGCTGCAGAGCTGTTACCGTATTGAACGACTTCAAGAACTGCCTTATTCATTAACATTTGAATTTGGGCAGCTTTAGAGATTTTCCACATGTTTAGTGGGGGAATCATTCCAATGTTTTTGTAAGTGATATGTCTTATTTGGATCCTTGCTTGTGGAGATGGCACGGCGGTCACTCCTCTGTGATGACCTCATTGGGTATCGCTGCAGAGCGATGTGAACAGCTTCCATTTCCGGGAGCAGGGTTCAGAGGTCAGCTCTGCATGTTTACTGTGGCAGGGAGCCAGGCCTGAGCTTCACACACTGTCACACTTACAGACTGCCTCTCTCAGTGGAGAGCAGGGCAAGACAAACACTGATATTTATAGCTGCTTTCTTCAGGTTCCTGGGAAGCTTGTTTGAGTGATTGTATTCAAAAGCCTGAATTCACTTTTCAGTGTGTCTTACTTTAATAGCAAGCTCTAAGTAATTCAAATTGTCATGAATGTACAGCTCTCCCCCTTAAGACAGGTATAGCGAGGAAGCACAAAATGAATAATAGCGTGCAAGTCACTGCAGATTGATATGCTATTGCTGAGTTTACAGCTATGGACAAAAGTTTTGCATCACCTAAAAAAAAAAAAAAAAATATATATATATATATATATATATATATATATATATATATATATATATATATATATATATATATATATATTTAATTTTTTTTAAAATTAAAAAAAAAAAAAAAAAAAAAAAAAAATATATTATATATATATATATATATATATATATTTTTTTTTCTAGGTGATGCAAAACTTTTGTCCATAGCTGTAAACTCAGCAATAGCATATCAATCTGCAGTGAAAAAAACTAGCTGTTCTGGAAAAAAATTTCCAAAGAGGCAATGGTTGATTAACCTCTTTTTAATGGATTAAATAACTTGTCATCAGCCTCTTCCAGGCACTGTTGTATACAAAACTGTATATAATCCAAAACATGCTTAAATAACTCATTAGTTTCTTAGCAAACTTGGGCCCGTTATTGCAAAGCATATCCTTCATTTGTCTTGGGGCTGTGGCATGGCTGGCAGTGCAGGAAGAACTCAGATGCTCCGTTTCATTAAGCAGCTTTCGAGTTAGAGCACTCTTACATTCCCCGGGTGATTTGACATCAATGGTGAGCAAGTTCCGGCTCTCAGTGCTGTATTGTAGTAGCTGTTTATCTCTGCTGGATAGGGGAAACTTGTTGGCCTGGTGCCCCACTGAAAAGCTTCCTAGTGTTGACTGTGGCACTGCTTGCTTGCCTCCAGTTGGCATGGAAGGCAGCCCCTGCCTCCCTCCTAATCCTGACCCATCACCTGGCGTGTGACGGGTCAGTGCAGTCACTATCATCCATGGGATTGTCATCCTAAAAAATACCCAGGATCTGCTTCATCTGCCAGCCACTATCCCACCAAGGTACCAGAGATGTCTGGATGTGCACTCGTCTTGCTATCTGCAGGAAGGTAAGAACTTTGGAACCGGTTTGTCTTTACAAAGTAAAGGGAAATCTGAAAATGTAAAGTTCTGTGGCATGTAGACTGATAGATCATCAGCACTCAGTGAGTAACTGGATTGAGATAAAGGGATTTTGGTAGCCTTGGAAGAGGGATACAGCTCATTCACAATTCTGGCATGTTGGATCATCCTTATAAAGAGATGAGGCAGTAGAGATAGATAGATATTCTTAGATAACATCTCACTGTAGGGAAATGTATTGGTATTCCTGTATGGTCAGGTTTGAAGCTAATTGCTGGCAGCGGTCACAGTGCTTGTTTATCGGGGGACTCCAGCTCTGCCGATCGGGATAGTAAAGTGTAATCTCTGTCTGTTTCTCTCGCTTTCTCTTACTGACACACAGACTGAGTTCCAGCGGCTCTGCCTGCCCTGGATCAGTGTGTCAGCGAGGGGGCGTTACACTTTGTAATTCAGGCTGTAAGCCCCTCCAACTCCTTGGCTTGGCAGATGGCAGCGACTGGGGGAAGGTGGCTACTGCTGTACAGTATTGATGCTGGCCATCTGGACGTGTAGCTTTCTCTCCTGTCTCCTATCTCTCTGTGCTACACGGCAATATGTACAGTTTGTCAAAGAAATGGAAGTACAAGGCTAAGTTTGCTT
The DNA here is from genome assembly GCF_017654505.1 of Polyodon spathula. Lineage (NCBI taxonomy): Eukaryota > Metazoa > Chordata > Actinopteri > Acipenseriformes > Polyodontidae > Polyodon > Polyodon spathula. The sequence goes on from NC_054554.1 coordinate 3,605,641, forward strand.
TTAATATATGACAAACTCTGAAGCTGACCTTTATACAACTAACATTAATCGTTGTAGCTGTCCCTTCCCGTTCTTCTCTTCTAAAATGCAGCCCTGAAAAGCAAAACCAAATATCAAATATTTCCAAACAATGACCTTTTGAAAAAAAAAAAAAAGGAGAACTGTGGAAGTGAGTAGCTGTACTGATTCCGCTGTGTGTTTCTACATCTCTTTCCAGCTATGGGAGCATGGAACCACACAACGGCAATTTTGGCTTCAGTTGTTTTATAGGTAATTTGAAATTATTATTCGCAGTTACAGACACACCAGTGGAAGGGAAATTGCAGTTCAGATCAATCATACCTGGTAGACAATATAGCCTGTGCAGATTACCTTCAGCCTGGAATCTGCCACTGTACACCTATGCTGTTCTCCTGACTGCCGTCTTTCATTCTTATTCAGTATCTTGATGCAAGTGGTTGCGTTGGGGTTTGCATTTTGAATGTAAGTCTTAAAAACCAAGGATCTGTTTTTAAGAATATCTTGTTAAATAAGTTAGCTGTTTTTTTTCTCCTGCACTGATGCCCTTTCAGAGAGAGAGGGAGAGAGAGAGAGAGAGAGAGTTTGCTAAGACTCCAGGGGCTTTTATTCTTGCTTTCCTTTACTGACCTTGTGTTACAGATAAGGGTGTTTAGATGCAGTGGTTTGTCGTTCAACATTACCAGGAACTGTAAACAGCGCGGTAATGTTCGATGCACACATGATGGTGTTCATGAGAGAGATACGGTGGTGCCATGCTGTCGTGAGGCTGCACTGCGTAGCTCTGCATCATGAGTTGTTTTGCTGTGCTGCTCCAGTAGCACTGTGTTTAGGAGACTGGAGCACTGAGCAGCTTTGACACTGTCAGCAGACACCACAGACCAGGCCAGCTGGCTGCACCTCAGGAATGTCTAGGTTGGCATTAGAACAGGACTGGGAACAAACAGCACTTGGGAATAACACCGTGTCAACTATCAAGACATTTCCATCAGTCTGTCTGCTCGTCCGTATGTCTGTCTGCTCTCTTTCTCTGGAATTATGTCCGTTTGTTGATTTATACTTAATAAATAGGACCCGAAGAAAAGGGCTAGACATGGTCAGTTAAATGGGCCGATAATAATAATACACTTATTTTGAAGGGTATCATTTGAAGTGCTTCATTGATGATTATAAACCTGCTATTGATCCATTTAAAGGAAATCTCTGATTAAATGTATGATAGAATGATCAATAAACAGATATATAAGTACTGTAATCTCCATTTTATTAGAGCGCCATACATTAAACCGCTAGCTTAAATGGCTGCTAATTGTGCATTGTACTGTTTACTGGGTAGCACAACAGTTCTGCTGTTTGCCCTTCATGGCTAAAGTTTAACTAATTATATACGAAAGTTTATCTAATTGTATATGAAAGTTTATCTAATTGTATACGTTAATCTAATTGTTTAAATATATCTAATTGTGCTAAAGTGGTTTACAGTAGATCGATAGCATTCCTTCCTTCAAATAATTTCCTTTCCTTCCGCCCCCCCATCGTGGGCACTTGGCCTCTTTGGAAACGAGCGTGCACGCTGCTCTCCTGTTTTAAATATCTTCCTCAAACCGGCATATGAAAATGAGTAATGGTTGACGGGGCTGCCCTGTCTAAAACCTTACAACTAAATGACTCAGCAGTTTCTGTCTTTTCTATTTGATAAGTTCTTTCCTCCTAACAGGTGTGCAGATGGACATTTCCCCCCAGCAGCCTACGTGCACGTCTCCCAGCACGGAGGGGAACACAGGCTGTTTAAGAGCACTTATGCAGTATATTCAGTTCAACGTTTGGACCAAAGAGGCACATTTCCAAAGTGTTTTCACCCTAGTCTTGAACTAACTACATATTAAAAATAGTTTTTTGTTTGGTATTGGACAGTTTCAGAATGTCTGTGTACAGGTGTCAGAAGGTTCTGGAGACTAGTCCTTGGTGATATGCAATCTTTAACATGTTATCTAGAGAGTTCTGGAGAATTCCACCAGTATAATTAGCATGTCCAGTACTGGATGCGGTACAGTACAGTGAGAACTACAATGCTGTGGAGGTTTGTGTAATTCAGTCTTGTCTTGTCTGCCTGCTTATCAGAAATCTGCCTGCAATCCTTGCAACATCTTAAAATGTCAATTTACCAGTTACAACAAAGAGGGAGCAGAATGGGGACACCGGGCAATAGTTTGAATTGAAGATGAAGGGTGGTAGATAAGAAATCAATGTTATGGGGGAGTGGTGGAGGTGAGGAAGAGATTCTCCCCCTTTCTGTGCTGTTGTGTCTGTTGTTGCTTTCCCAGGCCCGGACTGTAAGGGCTGTTTTTGGGAATGCTGCTGTTCTTGGTTAAATGAAAAACACATCTGCTGGATCCTGTATTTTTAGCAAGCCTGTCCCTGCCAGGAATCTCCTCATGCAATAAATAGCCGATCTCTCCTCCTTCCCAGCCGGTTGTAATAACTCCCGGGAATAATTCCATCCAGAGGGTGGTTTGGGTTATGCTGCTCTGTCCAGCTGACTCCAATCAGCAGTGCCACCATTCCTCAGGATCTCTGCATCCGAAACGCTCCGCACAGCCACTGCTTTGGCAGGCCTTGCGGCTCGGCTCCTTCCCAGACTTTCCGGGCCGGCTCTGCTGAGATTTTGCTCCATTGCTAAGTTTTGCACCATGGTATTAACTCCCGTACCTCTAGCGCATCTGATTCCAGCTGGAAGGGATTGCTTTTAAACAGGGATAAAGAGCTGTAGTGCTGTGATGGCAATCTCTATTTGGGCAACAGCTCAGGAGTTTTTCTTTTTGGTTGTTGTTGTATTGGGTGGAAAAGATGTGTTATTTGTTTTTCTCTTTTGCTGGAACCCTAAGTACCTTTTTTGGGGAAGTTTAGCCAGCACACAGAGGAGCTGGTAACATCTTTTAAATAATGTACAGTATACGTGAAATAGAAAATTGTTCCTTTTTTTTTTTTAGCTCAGTCTTCTGTGTCTCTCACTCTCTTTTCTCTCTGACTCTCAATAATGGATAGGAACAGAGTGATTCTGGCTGGCTGCCTGCCTCGTTTACATTTTTTTATTGGAGAAAGTATCTCTCTCGCCCTCATTTTCCAAACCAGCCAGGGAGTTGACTAGCTTTTCCCTCCCTCCCTCCCTCCCTCCCTCCCTCCTTTTTGAGCTGGATTGCTGTGGATCCCAGGGACCCTTCTCAAGCTTGTTCACAGGCTCATGACGGGGACTGTAATTGGACCGTGGCAGTCATGCATTTTGATTCTGCACCTGGTCCAATTCAAACCACTGTCCCTAATGCATACTATCATTACTCTGTACGGTACCTGGTGTGGATGGTTGATGCTGAAGAGGTTTCATAGTTGTTTTTCTTCACTTTTACCTTCAGCTTGCACCCATGCACCAGGAATCCTAACTTCGCACCTAATCCCTGCAAACCGTGATTATGCCGTCATTAATCTGCACAGCTCACGCAGCAGAGAGTGGATGCTCATTGTTTACAGATTGATGACTCCCAATCGACTGATTGTATTTTTTTGGCTGGTTCTGAACAGATAAGGTTACGAGGTTTGCAATTAATTTACTTCGAGAAACTAGTTGTAACTATATTGTAATGCAGAGGTCCAGCTCTGACTTGCATTAATAGGTGTTTGAACCATTTGCATGGTTCGTTACAGGAATTTGACAGCATGAAGAACTGCGCTAGAGAAACCAGTCGTAGTCATTTTAATAAGGACAGGGAAGTCTGCGCTGGTTGCATTTGAAATGGGACAGATTTAATACATTAATCATGTTCAGTAGAAGGTAATGAGTATGCATTATTTACTCTCAGTTTTTTTCACTGATTTATTAATTAAAACAACACGACAGGTAACATAACTTATAGTCAGCCCATCAGTTATTGTAAAAAAAAAAAAAAAAAAAAAAAAAAAAAAACTGAAACAAATGGGCAGTATGACCAAGGGGTTTGAGCTGAGGGACAAGGAGCCAGTTTGGCTTAGTGGTTAGACTGGGAGACCGTGTGGCCAAGAGGCATAGGGTTGAAGTTGTGGGAGATGAGGGACTGCAAGGCAGAATTCCTGGCAGGTTGTGATGGTTGATTCTGTGTCCAGGGGAGATTGTCTTCCATGCTGACAGAAATGAAAAAAAGACGTCTGCTCGGGGAGAAGAAAAAACATCCCTGTCTAATAACAGGGGACAGATGACGACATGTTCTAATTGAAAAGGAATTATTCACCCAGCACCTCCGTTGTACATCACACTCCTGTCAGCCATTTTAGCAACTCTCATGGGCGCTCCCTGCTGGTCAAGACAAAGCACTGCATCTCCCTCACTCTCTCGCACACACTGCAGCCGTTCCTAAAGGACCTCTAACCGAAAGATTATTATTAATAGATATGCAAACACTATTTTCATTTTGTATTGTGCTGAGAATCTTTTAGTTCCATTCGTATTCAGTATCACCCATAAAATTTGACAAATGTCTTTGTCTGTGTCAGGCTCTCGTCAGTGCATTGGTATCAAAGTAAGAACTCGGTGGAGCATGAAGGTATACAAGCCCCCAATCCTCCGGCTAGGTGCAGCTTAGCTGTGCAGATAACTCAGTAGAGTCTAACCAGCTCCCCACACTGCCTTAGCTGTGATGGATGCAGTGAGCCAGTCTCTATCTCTTGCCTGGCCCTCAGTGAGATCAGAAGTGATTGCTGGGGGCAGGCTGTACCAGACCCCTGGGGTGCTGAAGAGGGCCGGAGGGAAGGCCCTGTCTGCCACAACAAGACTGTCAGCCTCGGTTGAGTGTGGGACCCTGAGTCAATGCCATCTCCCAGACGTACAGCCAGGCCAGCAGTAAGAGAAACTGACGGACTGGGAGCGAGAGAGAGAAAACAGGGAGAGGAACTGTTGACATTGAAAACAATAAATACTAGGCCACTGTCTAGCTAAATAACAATACCCCCTCAGCTATTTATCAGCACCTCTCTGATTCATATAGACACGACCGTCCACCAGCAATCCCTGCTACTTTGCCAGCATGTTGTGATTAGAAGCACAGTATCTGACAGCGATGACAAATTGACTGGAAATTAACGAGAGACTTTGTCCGACATCAGCTTTTTAGCTCAAATAATTGACCCATAAAATAAGAGAGGTTCACAGATGCTAGTTTGCCACACTGGTTTGTAATCTTAGTCATTTCTGGCACGGTGAGTCTTATTGCAGTTATGTGGCAAAGCTCTGCTTACCGTGAAGTGATGCCATCAGTGCATGCAATAAGTCCCTCGTTTTTTAAACTGACAAAAAACACCTTGGTGTTTCTGACATGCTATGATTGTAATCGCAGTTCAGAGGTTCTTGGTCTAACCAGGCACCATATATCTTTAGTAAAACAGTTACATTAAACAAACGCTTTGACAAAACTGTAGGTATTGACTGAAGTTCTGAATGGCAGGTACCAAAAATAAAACTTGCTGGTGTTTCATACCTTGACGCATGACACTTTGGGTCTAAGCTTACCGTTTGAACTGCTTCCTGGGAAGACGGATATTAAAATGACATTCTCTTGCACTGGTGTCTTCTGTTCAGTTCAGTTCAACAGCGGCATTTCTAATCCTCCCTCCTAACAAATGCACTTTTAACCTTAAGGGATATGTTGGCTTTCTCACAGTTTCTTGCACTCCTGAAGAACTTACTTACACAGCAAAATAAAACAGATCAAATCAGATTTCTTCAAAGTACTGTATAAAGCCATGAGGAATCTAATGTAAGTCACCCCGGTCCTCTTTTATTTATGTTGAAAGGCCGCTTAAATATATTTTGGTGACACCAAGTACTACACATGCAAATGCAAGTGGGTGTCTGTTGTTTGTTTCTGTTTTTGTGTGCATTTGTGTAAGTGTGTAGTTCAGCGGGTTTGTGCTCAGGAATGTGTGTGTGTGCGTAGTGTACGTGTTGGAGAGTGTGTCGAGGTTCTCTGTGTGTTCATTGCAGGCTTGGCCCAGTTTGTTTAGCACTGATTGTTCATTCGGAGAGCCAGCCTCTGCTCTCCCTTCAGGGCTTCTGTTTGAATAGAAAGTAGGACAATGGTCTGTCTGGTTTGGCAATCGATAAGTCGGGTGAAAAGGCAAACTGTGTTTTAATTGGTGGGCCTGGCTCAGTAGCCTGAATGTTCAGTCACTTGCTCACAATGGGAACTAGAGTGGCCTACACTTTGTTAAAAGGGAGATTTTGGATGCATGTGCAGTGAAGATAGTGCTTTTAAAAAGGACTAAAAAGACCAATACAGTTATAACTTAAAATACGCTGTTTTGCACTATTTCTTTCTAATTTGTCATTTTAATTTAACCAGTATAAGAATTTTATAAACAATTCTGTTAATATGGTATTTTCGAAGAGTCTTATTCACGTGTTTTGTAGGAGACACAGCGATTGGAGGTCCAAAGGCTGCTAGTCTTATGCCATAGCAGACACTGGCTCAGAAAATTAATATTTAGGGATAGTCAAGAGTAATCCAGATTGGAGTAGGCAGAGCATAGACACACACACACACACACAAACAGACTGCCTTGCACTAAAATACACCAACACACACACACAAACTAGCATTTATACATATCATGGTTGTTGCAGTTTCAGATAAATAACCCAATCTTGTTTTTTCCTAGCAGATCTTTTGTAATCGGTTAACTTGCATTCCCTGGTTGTTACATGTGTATCTGATTTTGCCTGGGTGGGGCTCTGTTGTTCAGGTGTGGATTGAGGTGTATGGCTAAGCTCTGTTAGGAAGCTCACATTACCTCACCTAACTGTAAGTGGGGAGCCCTGGTGTAGGAAATTCCAGGACATATACATGATGTGACGCCTTGCAGCTCAACCCTTGTGGAAGGGAAGGGAGGGAAGAGGGGGGCCTGAACAACACCTGGGTTAACATCGCTCGGGTAGAGTGCAATAAAGTTCAAGAATGAATAACTCTGGATTGTTTGTTTACCACAAGGCCTGTCCTTTCGGTGTGCACAGTCATTTCCTATAAGAGACTTATCTCCTTGTCTCTTCCATATCCAACTCCTCTTCAAGATATAAGTCAAGCTGAGTAGCTTTATACTGATTGATTTAATATAAAATTAAAAATAGATATAACTGTACACTGATGCAGCTACCTGGTAATCATTTAAAAGGGTTCATTTACAGACCAAATCCTAGATATTAGCAGTATGTACTGTAATATGTACAAGCAATACAGAGTACAGCCATTTTAGGTGGTCTTTGGTGTATATATAGGTTTAGTATGGAGTGGTTGCATTTTTAAAGGCTATTTGTGGCCCTTTATGTAAAGCAAGATTAAGTTCAGACTGTATTTTGCAGCAGCGAGAACAGACAAGATGTAGAGAGCGAGGAGAGAGAGCTGATAGCCTGTTTTTGTTGCTTCTGAATCACACTGCAGATTCCATCTCCCAGGTTGCTATGGAAACGGGAGAGAGAGAGAGAGAGAGAGAGAGAGAGAGAGAGAGAGAGAGAGAGAGAGAGAGAGAGAGAGAGAGAGAGATGGAGATGGATAGAGAGAGAGATGGAGATGGAAATGGGGACGGGGGGTAAAGGAGATTAAATAGGGATGAAACGTGTAACAAGGGTTCCAGAAATTTAGTTTCTTCCTTTTGGAGATTTTGCAGAGAAAGAAACAACAAAACGATGTCATTAGCAGTGAGGAAAGAACACAGAGAGTATAAAATATTCAGTCAATAAAGTGATTTGTTTGGGATTGCTGGGACATGCACAGTTCAGGCGGATTGCTTTTTCTCTCAGAAAAGAGCTGGAATTCAGAGCAGAGATTCAGCCATGTCTGGAATAACACAACACCCAGGCCCCCCCCCCCTCCCCCCCAAATCAGCACGTTTGATTGGACACCCAGCTCATGATGGCACAAACAGTACAGCAGACTCCATCTCTTACTGCTTGGACTGATCTGTGGTGTACTCAACACAAGAAGTATCTTAAAGCCCTTTATACCGTCGTTGAACCACACTGTAGATTGTTGTTCATATTTTGTCAGGGAGGGAATATTTAGCACCTCAATGGAGCCCTCTCCTTCTCCCTCTTTGTCTGTATTCACAGTCTGCGAGTGTGTGAGTTTGTACTGTATATATGCGTGTGAGTGTTGAAGGACAGGCTAGCTTCACTATGGGAATAACAAGCAGGGCTTCACAGGGGGCCTCTCAAAGGTTTCTGTGCAGTTCATTTCAGCTGCAACAAGCTGTTACTCCAAAATGAATGGTGAGGAGAGGTGTGTGTGTGTGTATGGGAGGGGGGGGGGGGGTGTTCCTAAAATGTTGGGTCAGTTCTTTTTGTCGATAAGACCCCCGGAATAATTTCCAATATGGAGCCTGGCAACCAAAGTGCCGATAGAGAGAATGTTGGGGTCTGCGTTATCACAGCAACACGCTTGCCTGGGAATTGATTTCTCAGAGAGTTGCGCTGGCTTAGAGGGCATACTACAGTATTGCTCTCTGTCACTGATGGAAGAAAACAGGCTGGGCATGGCAATGGAGTAGCGAATCTGATCAGAATATACTGCATTCTCTCTACCCCAGGCTCCCTGGCACTGCAAACACATAGACGCACCCCAGCATTTACAGCATGCACACAAAAGGAACATTTTCAGAGGATTCATTTAACTGCAGCTCCCTGCAACTAAGATCCAATCGTATGTTAGCAACACTGTGTATCTGACAGTTTAATTGACTAGCACCATACAGGGAACTATTGCAGATCATAAAGCTGTGCTGTATTTTTCAGATTAATCCAGTGCAGTGGACTTCATATAAACGAACTACATACATTTTGGTTTAAATTGTTTAAATCTGTGCAGCATTAGCTAAGCCTGCATTCACCGGTGGTAAAGGTCTCCACACCAATGCCTTTGGTCTAACAGTGAGATTGGATGGGAGCACTAAACGTGCAGGGAGGTGAATATACTGCATCAATAAATGTCTGGATGACTGGCTAATGAGACTGGTAATTCAGGTTGGGGTCTCAGGGGAGCTGCTGGCTGTTTCTGTGTTTCCCAGGGGTGCACTGAGCAAGTAGCACTGGAGTAAACAAACTCTAGGCACAGTGCCAAGGACGGCACCTTAATGTACCACCCTCTCGCCCCTATCCAGGAACTTCTCCCCACTGAACTGAGAAGAGCCAGTCTGCACAACAAACCTCTGCTCTGAGCACGTTGCAGTGTCTGGGCATGGCAGGTGTGCTCTGCGGGGAATTAATTCTTGTGCCACGAGGATTTTTGCAAAATCAAATGCATCAACATTTGTAAGTTGCACTGGGTTCTAAAGTTATTGAGACACGGAGACACAAATGGCCCCCGAATTCACCAATTCTAAATATTGTGGATTGTGCTTGCTGCTCCTTGTTGACATCACAATAGGTTAGCTAGTGAAGAACCTCAAGTGACCAGGATGCAGTTTCCTAACCCTTGTATGCTGGGCAGTTCCACACACACACACACACACACACACACACGCTCCGTGGTACCATCTTGTTTTAAATTAGCAGGCTGTCCCAGCATGCATTGTTCCTGTAAGAATAGTGATGAGGAAACAGTGTTGTAAACAGCATGTTCTCAGGAAAGGCAGAGCAAGAAAGGCTGAATGGAGGGATATCCCATTAGGGAGTTCCTTTTCCTCCAGGATGGGGGCAGGGCTGGGGTGCCTGTCTATAAATCACTGCCTGCTTGCCTGCCTGGTCACACAGCTGCAGCTCCCTTCACTCGCAACTGAGACCCGTTTGCCCTATCAATAATTAAAATCCGATTTGTGTGCCTGTGAAGGAAAGAGAATGAGCTAAAGGATATACACTGTAATCAGTGGTTTTGAACTTCAAGAGAAAGCAGCAGGTACCGCTGAAGGTGGTTAACCCTGTGCAAAGGGAGTTGTCTCTTTTATCTGCCCCAGACCGTATGGGCTTCTGCAGCCTTCTCATTTAAACCTGCACCCTACTGAGCGGCTTGTAATTAAAATTGCAGCCATCCCTGCGGCACGGGAACTGATACTTTAGCCCATAATCACTGCCTCCCCTCTTAACTTTGACGCTGACGAGTTGTTTGTATGGCCAAGGCTTTCTGTATATATTATTGATGCCTCTGAACCCCGCTGCCTGGTAGTGCCCCCTGCTGCGAGACTGGAATATCTGAAAATAAATAATTCAGTCCAGCTTGATAAATATGTTGACCAGTTTACCATTGAGACTAGTCCAGTGCCTTTAAACATGGAGACTGAAGAACTCCTTCATAATACTAGCTTTTTGTTATGACTGATTTACCGTAACAAACGGAATGTAGTGTAATCTAAGAAATTCTGAGAACCGAAAGAGATGGTTCTAGTATTAAAACATCATCTGCCCCGTTTGCATATCGTCAGCTGTGGGATACAGCTCCCCCTAAGGCTTTATGGTGCTATTACTAGAGTGTATCATCACCAGGTTTCATTGCTGTGTAGTGAATGTTTGTTTTTATGCAGGTGATCTTGGCTGCTTTTATCTGCCAGCTCAGTATGTGGTATTAAGGAGGAAGCCTGAGGCCGCTGTTTTACAACTTTTAAAACCAGCTGCTGTAAATCTGCGGAAGTCGTGACTTTAACCGAACTCGTGTGTGTGTTACTCAGGTTTTGGCCTGTTTCCAGGCTAGTGACGGTGCTGGGGCAGATGGGATCTGCTCTGCGGCACTCTGTTAACAATTCCTCAATGTCAAATATTGTAAAATTGACCAATCGGTGCTTTTTAATTTAATTACATTTTTTACATGATCAGATCTCAATGTGATGTGGTGCTGACACCATCAAAACTGTAAAGACAGAGTGATGGTGCCAGCCTTTGTGTTGCTACCCTGTCTTATATATTCCTTCACCACGCTCCCTGTTTCAGGTTCTCTGTGCCTCCTTTGCTCAGTAAGCAGATCATTTCCAGGGGAAGCTCAGGCTGACCAAATGTCATGAGAAAAATCAATATCCCCCCTGCCTGGCCAGCCCCGGTGCATTGTGGGAGCCGTGCAAGGAGGAGACGGTAAACAAACCACAGCGTCTGAGAGATGGCTGGCAAATATGCTCGCAGGACAGGGCCAGCTTCTTATTATTTTTACAGGCTTTTAATTCCATTTTTGGTTTGATGCGGCTGTTTACTCAAAGGCGGCTAAATAGCGATTGCCAATGTCTAATATTAGGCTCTTAGCTACTCGCTGTCTCGAAAGAAAATCACTTTCCAGCCTTGCCATGTGTGTACATGTGTCTGCCTGCCTGGCTCAGAGCAGTTTCAACCAAGCGAGAGACTGATTTTGTCAGAAATAAGGACATCAGTTTATCTAACCCCCAGACCCATGCTGACACATTTCCAGCTGTGTCTGGGATCTGTCCTTGCATGCCCCTATATTTCTTAGGACATAGAGATTAATTAACACAGTCCAAAGCAGTGAAACAATTACACACACACACACACACACACACACACACACATACACTAAGGCAGACACACACACACACACTTTACTTGCACGCATACTCGCACCCAACTGCAGAAGCACGCAGATTTATAGTAAGACAAAAGATATTCAATTACTCTAAGAGTGAGCAGAGGTGAGTGATTGCTTTCATGGCTTTGGAGTGTGTTAATTAATCCTTTATTGCAACATTGACTTGCACTTGCTGTGATCCCTTAGACAATGTGGTGGGTTAGCTAAATTGGACAGCTTAGGTTTAGTAAATATTTAATAACATTTACATGCTTTTTAGTGGGTCCTCTCAAAGGAGCAGTCCAGTTGATGGTTGTCTAAAATAGAATGGTGTAAATACTAAAGGTTTTTACCCTTTGGAATTGTTTTCTTCACTGTTTAAAAAGCCCCTGAAGCCATGACACTATGGATAAGCTCTTTACTCCATGTTGGTCCGCAGCTTTTACAGTCCCCCAGGCATTTCTTTGTTGGACTGCACTGTAGGGGGCTGTAATTGCATTTACTGGCTTAAGAGGCTGGCTTGTGGTCTCTATAATGATACAAAGAGCGGAGGATCTTTGATATTACCCTATTCCCACTATATTGTGAATGTGGTTTGTTATGTTAATAAGGGGATCTATAAATCACCCCTGTAGGGACTTCAAGGAGTATTATGTTGTTGTTTAGATTCAATGATTATACTGTATAACAGTTCCTTTTATTTGCCATTATGTCCAGCCAGCTCCACAGGTATGCACAGTGTGTCTATATGTACTATTCAGTATAAATTATTTTCATTTAGAAATGATACACACAGAAACCTACAGCGAATTCTTTCAGATCAATAGAGGTACTGATGCTGCCCTGTTCAAAAAGCATGTTCTTATGAAAGTGTGGATTTAAACCGCGTAAGGACCCTAGTCTCTTTTTCTCTTTACTGTATGAATTCAGTTCAGTCGCAGTGCTGTGAATATGTGGGGGGGGGGGCTCTATAAAGCTCACAGATGTCAAGCCTTTTAAACACTGCAGCTCTGAGAATGTGACAATGACAGAGAGGATCCATTTAGAGGATCTTTGTCTTCTCCTTCAAGGAAACAAGTAGTTACCCAGGTCAGCCCTGCAGGGCCGTCTCGTCCCAGTTTCTCAGCTTTTACCACTAGACCAAAGTCTAGTGCTCAGCTCTAAATCATCTCTTGTTCTGTAAGGTGATGCTGCCCCTTGCTGGCCAGTGTTGGAATGAAAGTCTGACTTCTTGTATGTCTTCTCTTTTCCAGGCGCCACCAGAGATATCGGCTCAGCTCTGACCCGGATGTGCATGAGACATCGCAGTATCGAATCAAAACTGCGGCACTTCACCAAGTAAGACAGAGAGACGATCTTGTATTTTTTTTTTTAGCTCCTATTTTTTTAAACCAATAACCCATGTTATAAAACAAGAAAGAAACAAGTTAGTGTGCTTATAAGACCTTCAGTGAACTCTTTCAGTCCTGGCGGGACCTCAAAGTCAGAGTTCTTAAAGTACTGACAGGACTTGGAAGACCCATTTACCAAAATATTGTAAAAAAAAAATATATATATATATATATATATATATATATATATAATATATATATATATATATATATATATATATATATATTTCTACCCTGTAGTCATCAGTACATATCAATGAAGGAGTTCCTTTTTGAATTAATGAACTTAATTTCGCATTTCTTCAGCTCGACAAAACATTGTTCCTGTTTTTGTTTTATAAAATTGAACATAAGTTTTTATGGTTGTGATCATTGTGGCTTCTTTCGTGCAGTTCCCTGATGGAGAGTCTCATCACACCACTGCAGGACCGCATTGAGGACTGGAAGAAGACCGCCACTCAGCTTGACAAGGACCATGCGAAAGGTGCCCTCTCTTCACTGCCCGGTCTCTTGGTGCCTGTCCCTCTGTTAGATTGTGTGCGTCTCACATTTCAGTGTCTGTCTGTCTCATATTTATTTAAAGTAATTTATTAGATGTGTGTGGGTTGTGTTTTGTTGCAATACATGGAAGACTGTATTTTTCCGGTTTGAGGGTGTCAACGATATGCATTTTTCATGTGTGAATAGGTGCTTGTGTGAATGTACAGGATCATTTTATTGAGAAATGATCAAAATAGTACCAGACCAGACAAAAGTCATCTTTTTTAACACATTGTTTTTGCTACATCCTTTACAGCATGTGGGTTATTAACAAAAAGCAAGGATTTTGCAAAACAAACTCATGCTGAGAGCTTAGTGTTCTAATATTGATGCGAAAAAAATGTGTATCTCCTTCACCTCCTCTCCTCTTCAGAGTATAAACGTGCCCGTCATGAGATCAAGAAGAAATCCTCGGACACGCTGAAGCTGCAGAAGAAGGCCAGGAAAGGTAGGCCAGGGGAATTCCATTGGGAAAAACTGTGGATGTGTCAAAATGCATTATGATGCTGTGGACAACATTCCAGAAAATGCCTCTAATTCTAATTCCTAATGCCTCTAATTCATAAAATCTTCATGTGTAATAGCAGGTGTGCTTGGAGTTACAACTGGGTGATTGTTACTATAGGTACAGCGGTATTCCTCTATGCTTGAGCAGCACTTGAGATAAATATTAAAGGTGCTTCTGTTATTTACTTCTATGTAAAAGAGAAACTGTTTTACTGGCTGCTTCATTAAGGTGACTGGAATTATAGTTTGTGCTGTATTTCAAGATGGAAATGCATGCTTAGGGACCACGTCTACTTCCTATTTGACATACCCCCCCCCGTCCCCCCCTTGGAATAACTGGATGCAGTTTGTCATGTATCTGAGGTCAGTAAAATGCCAGCGTTGTCAGCGAAAATGAGAGCCCCTGTCAGTGTTAATAGTCCCCAGGTGGTTTGTTGTCAACTCTGGCACTCACACAGCAAGAAAAACAGACCAAGAGCGAGCAAATGAATCAGTGAGACGTTTATGCAACGTATCCACCTGCAGCATCGTCGTTACCAGCAGAGAAAGATTACAGCAGGGCAAAGGGATTTACCAAGCAACGAGGCCCTGCCAATCAGGAATGATTATTTTATTTCATTCCACTGCTGTCTAATTACATATTCATGAGCCTTTATTATGCCCCTTTTGTAATGTACTGATCAATCCTTGAAGATGTTTAATTGCTGCAACCCGAGATCTTCAGATTAGACAAACATCTGTTTTTACACTGCAATAATGGTGCTCTGGGGGGGGGGGGGGGGGGGGGAGTCTGACCATGGGCTAGCATAGAATTTGTGTATGATCCACCCCTGCTGTAAAGATAACATAGGAATGCCATTTGAGGTCAAAATTTATCAAAGAATGAAGTGAAAATTTGTGAAAAAATAAAATATATATTTTTTTATAGTATATGTATATATACACTGTATGTATATCATATTCCATAACCTTGGGAACTTTCCATTAAATACAACAAATGAAATTCACTGGACAACTGTGGAAGAATGTAGTAAGCAGTCACTAAGGCATAAGTGGCAATAAAGCTGTATTTATGAGCGATTATTAGGCCTGTTTTATGGCAGTAATCTGATGTCCTGTGTCCTGATTTATAGCGAGTTGGTAAATTGGGAAATTGCACAAACCTATTGTTTAAGTACAAGCCCAAAACAAAGACAAGGAAGGGCTTTACAAAAACAGTGCTGGGGAAAAAATATCCAATTTATGTCCGAACCTGCTGTAATCCAGCTGCTCCTGTCCTGATCTCTAGCTCGTCTCTGTGAAGTTACCCCTGCCTTGCTGTGCTGGCTGCAGACTGCACGAACGCACCGGATTTGTGCAGCACTGAAACATGCTAATCCTGCAATGGCTTCTTTACTAACCCTGACGTTGAGCTCCTGTCTCTGCTTTCTCTCTCTCTCTCTCTCCCTTCCACCATCCCTCTCCCTCTCTTCCTCTCTCTCTCTCTCTTTCTCCACCGCACATTCCACTTGTAGAACTCCTAGGTGAGTACAGAGTAACTGAGGCCTTGCTTTTCTTTGCTTAATCGTATATTGATAAAACAGAGGTTTTAAGTCTAGTTGTGGTCTGTGTGCACTCAGCAGTTATTTTAAATGATTTTGCTTACTAAATACCTTAGTATCTGAGGCTAGATAATCACTCTTCTTAAAAATGAGTGTCTGTCAGGCAGGTACCACACTGAATGTTGTACTAGTATTGGCAGTCACCATTGCTGAAAAGTATTTTTTTTTTATGATATTAAAAAGTATTTTTTTTTAGATATGTAAGATAATTAATTTACTTGAATCTTAACCAAATCTTATTCTGCTTGCATTAGACCACTTTAGTTAAGGGCCAGCCTCATATAACTGCTGTGTTTGGCTCCATGTAGATTTGCACGCTGTAGAACCCTGCGCGATTCAACCTGGCTGTAGAGTTTGTTTCTGTGTTGCACGTTCACTGGTGCTGGGGAGCCCTTTTTCCTTTCTCCTTTCTGTTCTTCACCCGCTCATTCTCACCAGTTTCTTTCTCCTGTTTCCTGCATGGTTCCAGACACCATCATGCCCCATCCGAGGGCTTGCTCTGTTTTTAGTGTTTCACAGCTGGGTTTAGTGAATTCCACACCTACATCTTTAGTATAATCTTTGTTTTGTATTTGTGGTGATCAACTTATTTTTTGCGCCATTCTAACTTTTATACCTCTTCTTTCTCATCATATCCCTCTTTCCTTCATCCCTATTGCTCTTATCTCCCTCTTTTTATCTCCTCCCCTGTTCTATCCTTCCTTCCCTCTTCTCCCCCTAGGTAAGGGTGACCTGCAGCCTCAGTTGGACAGTGCCCTGCAGGATGTCAATGACATGTACCTGCTGCTGGAAGAGACAGAGAAGCAGGCAGTCAGGAGGGTTCTGGTGGAGGAGCGCGGGAGATTCTGCACCTTCATCGGCTTCCTGCAGCCTGTTGTGGTGAGAGAACAGGGGCCTGGGAGAGACAGGGAGGAGAGAGGGGATAGGAGAGACTGAAGGAGAGAGGGTCTGCGAGAGAGAGGGAAGAAAGGAGGGGGTGGAAGAGACTAAGAGGGAATCAGGGAGATAGAGGAGACAGGAGATGGGAGATTGGAAGGGAAGCATTGCAGGGAGAGTGGAAGGGGAGTGGAGTGATATTGGTGGGGCTGACAGAGACTATGAGGTGAGAGGGGCAGGGAGAGCTTCTAAAAAGGGAGAGAAGAGGGGAGTGGAGTGGGAGAGGCTGGAGGGGAAGAGGAGCTGTCAGGTGGCGTTCCTGGCTTCACTGCATGGAGGGTAACGTTTATTTTCCTCAGAATGGAGAGATCGCCATGCTGGGAGAGATCACTCATCTCCAGGCCATAATTGATGACCTCACTGTCCTGACCGCCGACCCTCACAAACTGCCCCCGGCCAGCGAGCAGGTATACAAAAAACTGCAACTCGACACCACTGCCCTCCACACTGTAGCCCAGCACTCTAACCACTGAGCTACTCAAACACACTGCCTTCCACACTGCAGCCCAGCACTCTAACCACTGAGCTACTCAAACACACTGCCTTCCACATTGCAACCCAGCACTCTAACCACTGAGCTTGTCAAACCCACTGCCTTTTACACTATAGCCCAGTACTCTAACCACTGAGCTTCTCAAACCCACTGCCTTCCACACTATAGCCCAGTACTCTAACCACTGAGCTTCTCAACCCCGCTGCTCATGGCTCATGGTGTTTGTGCGCTGTGTGTTTCAGGTCATCATGGACCTGAAGGGCTCGGACTATAGCTGGTCCTATCAGACCCCTCCCTCCTCACCGAGTAGCTCCGGCTCCAGGAAATCCAGCATGTGCAGGTAAGGAGGGAGAGACGGGGAGGAAGAGCGTGTGATTGACAGAACGAGAAAAAGAGAACATGTGTGTGTTTTGAAGGCAAGGAATAAGGAACCTAAACCTGTAATCAAGGCACAGGAGAAAGAGGAAGCAAGCAATAGTTTTAAAGGAGTGGGGGTGGGGGTAGGAGTTGAGAAATCCATTGAGGGAGGTGTGCGATGCCATTGAGAGCAAGTGTGAGGAAAGTGTATTGAGCGTGAAGAGATGTCACTGTTATGCAGATAAATCACTTGGCCAGCGTGTCTGATTGTCTTTCTGTCTGTCTGTCTGTCAATATGTATGTGCTCAAGACCCATATGCAAAACAACTGTTCAGTTACTATAATACTGTAGTTACTATGGAGTAACTATAAATGAACTAAAGGGTAACACTGGCAATATGGAGAGGGCTGTTTATATTGCACCCCTGATAAAATGATGATTACTTAAGATAAATTCAGTAGAAAGCCAAAAGTATATTTTTTGATGATATGGATTGGCGTTTACATACCACCCTCTGTTGTAATGTGTTGCCAGTTTCCCACTGCACAGTGCTGGTTGTTATTGCTATGGGGAGGGCTGTACGACAGGTCACAGGTTAAAGGTGACAGGTCCTAGAGCTATGTGTCTGCTCTTCTCCTGTCTGCCAGTCTCTCGTTCTTACCGTCTCAATTTGCTTTTTCCGTGCTTTCTTCCCAACCCATTGTCTGTCTAACAACCCCCTACCCTAAAATCTCTCCGGACTCCTTAAAATCTCCATTCCATTCTTAACCCTTTCCCATGTCACCTGCAACACTCCCCCTTCTCCCCCTCTCCCTTGTATTCACCTGTTCTTCCTCAATCCTTTATTTCCCTCTCCCTCCTCTTCTTCACATCTCTCCTCCTCCCTTGTTTTTCTCCCTATCATCTTTGTCACCCCCTCCCTTATTTTCTTCCACTTCATTATCCCCTCCATTTTCCCCTTTTTGTCTCTCCTCCTGTCTTTTCCCTTATTCTCTTCCTTTCCCCTACTCCCTTGTTCTCTCCCCTTTCTCCCTCCTCTCTTCCCCACTCTCCTCGCTACCCCCGCTGTATCCTCTCTCGTCTCGCTTGTTTCTCTGTCTCCTCTCTCCTCCCTCCCGTCTCCCTTGTTTCTCTGTATCTCTCTGTCTCTCCTCTCCCTCCTCCTTCCCCTCTCCCTCGCTCCCCAGCAGTGTAAACAGCACCCACAGTAGTGCATCTCGCTCCTCCAGCGGCTCTCAGACTCACTCACCCAGTTCGTCCTATCGATACCGCAGCCTGGCCCACCCCCCGCCCGGCGGGACCCAGCGGCTCAGCAGCGTCTCCTCTCACGACTCGGGCTTCATCTCGCAGGACGCTGCCCTCTACTCCAAGCCACCCTCGCCTATGCCCTCTGATATCATCAGCCAGGTAACACAGCCAATCAGAACTCAGAGCGCATAGGCCTGTAGTTTGAATTAAAACGTATTAAAACTAACTCTAAGCTGCTCAAAACAGTGAGTTGTTTCTTTCATTCTAGTTTTATATTGTTGTTTTATTCCCATAGCATTTTGCTGTCACTTCAAAATAATGTAGGCGTCAAAATTTAGACTAATGAAGGCATTTGTTAAAGCAAGGCTATTTTAGAACTAGATTACATACTTTGCAAAAAACACTTGTTTTTATGCATCAAGCCCTTAAGTTTTAACCCTTAGTCAACAATTTATTTTTAGTGTCACTATTTATGCAAATGTGTTTCTGTGTGATGATGACAGTTTCACTACTATTGAAGTGAATGTACCAGAATATAGATGCTCTGGGCAACACTGTAACTTCAACACTCTTCCAACATTTGAAAAAAGCATTTGATCAGCTTTCAAATTATAAAACACACAACAGAATTAGCCTGATATGCAAATATACTTCAATTCATTTTCTCTTGCATACTGTAAAATATTGTCCAGTTAGTTGACTTCTGGATGAAGTGAAGTGTTTCCTGGGACTGTGACCCTCCTCTTTCTCTCCGCAGAAGTCCTCGAGCTCTGCCTCCTCTGAAGCCTCGGAGACCTGTCAGTCAGTGAGCGAGTGCAGCTCTCCCACCTCGGTTAGTTCAACCTCTACCGCTGGGGCCTGGTCAGGGGGAGAAAAGGTGAATTCACTCCCACACACTCTCTCACACACACGCACACACTGCAACTCACTGTCTCGTCCTTTGACACACAGCCACTGTCTCACTCTCTCAATTGGTATGTCTCACTCCTTCACATACTCACTTGCTGTGTCACACTCCTGCACACACTCACGTGCTGTGTCACACTCTTTCACAAACACGCTCTGTCCCACTCGCACTCCTTCACCTTGGTAAGTTCTGTTGTGGGGGTCTGTTTTGAGTAAAAGGATGATGATGAAATGGAGGTGACACCCTTTAGGGATGATGCTCTGCAGTCTCCAGTCAGTGTATTCTTTTCTCTTACCACCACTCACTCACAGTCTGTGCTGGGAAAGTTGGTGTACAATTAGTAGGGTTCATTTTAAGTGGTGTTGATTATGCTGTTGGATCATTACTGTGACACTACATGTGTAATTACAAGCAGGTAACATCACAAAACAAAATGTGACTAATATACAAAACTTAATTTGATATATTTTATGTTTTGTTTTAATTTAACTGTTCGACCACAGGCAAATTAAAATTATTTTAACATTTTAAGAAACTACTGTAATATAAAGTTACATGATTAGCCATCTAACCACACATACTTATTTGACTGCCTGCTAGTGTGTAAATATAGTGTAAGTAATGCCACTTAGACTCCCACCTTGCTGTATTTTGTATAGAGGGGTTTCCACACCAAGGCTCCGGGTCCTTGTCTCTGGGCTGCCCTGAGCTGTGCCCGCTCTGATTGTTTTGTCTTTCCATTTCGCAGTTTGGCTCGTCCTTCGCTACCTTCCGCCCTGCTCTCTCTCTCACTGGCTCCATCCGGCCTCTCTCTGTCATTCTTCCTGCGTCCCCACCCCATAATCGCCCCCCTGGAACCAACACTTACACTCCCTCATCAGTGGTTCCTTGCTGGAAGGTTTGTTTTCATTTGCACTTTAGTTTGCTTTTTTTTTTTTGTTTCGCTGTATCTCTCGAACTAACGCTTGTTTGATTTGGTTTTGCTGATTGTTTTTGCTTTCCTTCTCTTCATTTATTCATTCACTTCATCGCTTGTTTAAAACCATCTGTTTCCTGCGGGATTCCAGGGGTGACCTGAACTCCGTGTGTAAGAGTTTGGCAAAACTGAACACATCTAGTAAATACGGCAAACCTCTTTATATCTACAAACCCTTTTTTTTTTTTTTAGGGATTTGAACATTCAACTGCAAACATTCAACTGCATACGTTGTAGCAATGAAGCACTTTCTGGAAAGTGATTGTATTATTTTTTTGGTGCAATTAGCAGTCGTTTAAGTTAGCGCATCGAGATACATAAACAAACAAATAAATGACACACAGTAACATATTGATAGTTTTCCAGGACATCTAGTGCTATACAAAGCAAATGTTTGGCAATATTCTGATGAATTGCTGTACAACAACAGTATTATGCATTCTCTGATAGACCAAAGTAAACACTGGCATGGCACGTAGCAGCTGGGATCAATGTCAAATTGGATCCTGCTTCTGTCAATGAACAATCCCAAACCACTATGATCTGATCTGTTCAGTTAACTCTTGCATGATTCAACTGAGGTTACGCTTCGTCACCGTGATGGAAGACAGGACAGAATGGGCAGGTTCATGGGACACTGTAACCCAGATGCTGAGGTGCCAAATTCAGAGGCCTTGTGGATACCTAGCCCCTGCGCTCTGATAGGTTGCTCCCTTCTCTATCTCTAAGTAACCCCCTCCCCCTCATCAGGATTGGTCCAAGCCGAGCCCCTATGACCAGCCAATGGTCAGCACGTTACAGCGGAGGAAGGAGCCAGCCGAGCGACACAGAGAGTCTGAGCTGGCCCTGCCCCCCCAGGTGTACCCTGGGATACACCCAGAGGACGCCCAGAGGCTCAGGATGACCCCGGCCACCATCGCTGCCAAGGTGACTTTCACTCACACCAGTATGCAAATAGCAGCCTGGTGTTCTAAAACAAGCCCCACACACTTATCGGGAACAAGCTGCATCCCATTGATGTGTAAATTAAATTGCAAAATACAAACATGCCCAAAAAATGAGGACTCAGAGTTACACGGTATGGGCATTCCTTAGCACAAGTATAGTTAAGGGTGAGTTGTGTTTGTTATGGCGCCTGAATGGTTGGTTTCCTGATGGCTCCACTGTATCTAGTGAACCATTTTAGTTGACAGATGAAACTATGCATGGGAATTTCATCTACTATTCTACGCTGTGCAGATAGATGACCTACTTCAGTATATATGTAATATTTATTTCTGGATTTATGTAACTGATTTTCTATTCTGTTTCCCTGTGGAGTTTAATGCAAAGGAAAGCAGAGAGGCATAGTATGCTAATAACTTCTCAATGCTATTTGCTTGTCACCCATTCACCTCACCCCTATACTCCAGCATGGTGAGGAGATGTCCCCAGCTGCTAGTGATCTGGCCATGGTCTTGACTCGTGGTCTCAGCATGGAACACCAGAAGAGTAGCCGTGACTCCCTGCAGTACTCCAGCGGCTACAGCACCCAGACCACCACCCCCTCCTGCTCTGAGGACACCATTCCCTCGCAAGGTAACAGACAGCACCCCCTCCGGCACAACCGCTACACCTTCCTAGTAAAGCTTTAGGGACTGATCTAGGGGTTATTGCAATAGCTGTGCGTTAAATAATAAGGTTTACAAATCTGCCTAGAAAAAAAAATGAAAAATTTAAAACAGCCCTCAAAACCTGAAATAAATTGAAGAGTTGTGACTCCTCTCTCCCCCCTCCACAGTGTCGGATTATGACTGCTACTCAGTGAACGGGGACATGGAGGGGGAGGTGCAGAGCGAGTTTGACAAGTCCTCCACCATCCCCCGCAACAGCAACATTGCGCAGAACTACCGCCGCATGATCCAGACCAAGAGGCCAGCCAGCACTGCAGGCCTGCCCAGTGGAGCCACGGGCCAGGGGGGGCACCCGGGAGGGGGAGGAGGTGGATTGACCCCGGGGGTGGCCACCATCCGCCGCACCCCCTCCACCAAACCCTCGGTGAGGCGCACCCTGTCCAACGCTGGACCCATACCCATCCGCCCGCCTATAGTGCCGGTCAAGACCCCCACGGTACCTGATTCGCCAGGTTACACGGGCCCTCCGGTGAGGGTCGGCAGTGAGGAATGTGTTTTCTACTCCGAGGACACGTCACCCAACGCTATGGATTTCGTCAAGGCCTCTCCCAAGCGTCTCAGCCTCCCCAACACAGCCTGGGGTTCCGGCGCGGGGCTGGAGATGAGCGTCTACGCCCAACCTCCCCCTCCTATAGTCCTGACCTCCGAAGAGGACCAGCTGCTAGCCGCTAACCGCCACAGCCTGGTGGAGAAGATTGGAGAACTGGTGGCCAGCGCCCACGCCCTGGGGGAGGGCCAGTTCCCCTTCCCCTCCCTCCCTGGAGACGACCCCTTGGCCCCGCCCCCGGGCCCTGGCGTGGCAGAGGAGCCAGCCTCCGACGGAGACATGCTGGTGGCGATTCGGAGAGGCGTGCGGCTGCGCAAGACGCTCACCAATGACAGGTCAGCGCCCAGGATTTTGTGATGACCGTGGCCCGCACACACAATTCACACTTCACGGACTCCTTAGAGAAATTAAAATAAGTCAAATAAAAAAATGAATACATAAAACAAAATTAAAAATGATAAAAGGTGAAGAAATAATTAAATAAAGAAAGAAATAAAAAAAAAAACCTGGGCCGCTACTTTAGCGTGTACGGACGCATGTTTTACAGTTTCTAATTTACGCCACCACCAGATGTTTTGACTGTATCGAGGCACTGAGATACTGCTGGGGGAGGCTGTTTTCTGCTTACAGCCCTCAACCACCCCACCAACCTAAGCCTAGACTGCCTGGGAGGGGTGCAGGCAGAGGGACTGATCACTGAGATCATTGCCTGTCTTTTCTCAACGCTCCTCTCCACCCTTATGGACTTCACACTGTAGACTTGTTTCTATGGTAACACTCTCCTTGTCTCTCTGTCTTTCTGTCTGTCTGTGTAGCTGGCTGGCTCAAGGGTGTGGAATACATTCTGTGCTGTGGGGTTTTTTTTTCTTAAAAAGATTTTAAAATACCACCATGCAACATCCATCCATCCATAACAATCAACAAATTATTGTAACAATAACAGAAACATTTTTTGTGCAAAATGCAATTTTTTTTCATGATATGTATTTAAACACACCAAGTGATTGTTTACTAAAAATTGGATACAGGAATGGCTGTAGTTTGAGTAACGGAACAACATTAAATTTGTAACAGGCTGTAATTCATATGTCTACCACCAGGTTTCATTGTAGCGTAAGCAATGAAATCACCCACACAGGAATAATGGTAGAGAGGGGGTTTAATTCCATGGTACACTAAAATGTGTCACTGTCCTTTAAAAATGAGATGTGTGTCACCTTGTGGGGCCTTCCCTTACTAGATATTGTGATAGATAAATTAATGCATAAATGAAAATATGTGGGCAGTGATTTGCAAAAGTGAAACGGGACATTGTGTTGGGAAGAGTGAGAGTGTAAGAGAGAGCAGGACGTGAAGGAAAGGGTCTTGATAAAGAGATGCAGGAAGTCTGGTAGAGTTGTATGAAAGCTGGGGTGTTGCTCTGCGATAAAGGTGTGGTTGTAAACATTGCCTGGGAATCTGTAAAGTGCAATATAATAATAAAAATTGAATAACAGCTACAGTTCAGTATATCTTCTGTATATAACTTATAGAAAAATACATGGCTCTAATCCTAAAATTATGAGAAATGATGGTCCATATTGGCTTTTATTATTTGGGGTACCACTAGGTCTTACTGACTTTTGATTGGGGTTAGGGGATAAAGAAGACCAAAATATGTTCTCTTTAGGTGTGGTCTACCCTCATGGGGTGTGTGTGTGTGTGTGTGTGTGTGTGTGTGTGTGTGTGTGGTGTGTGTTGTGTGTGTGTGTGTGTGTGTGTGTGTGTGTGTGTGTGTGTGTGTGTGTGTGTGTGTGTGTGTGTGTGTGTGTGTGTGTGTGTGTGTGTGTGTGTGTGTGTATATATATATATATATATATGATTTGTGAAATTGAAGTTATTAAACTGTATAGAGTAAGCCCAAACTTGAATTGAAGCACTTTTATCAAATTTTATTTCACCACCTGTTTTTTTAAGAAATTGTTAGTGTTTTTATTAAAAATGTTAGATATTTTGAACCGTCTGAAACTCGCAATAAAGTGTGTGCTGTTTGAGTATGGGGAAGATGGCACGGTGTAGCTGTGCAGTGCTTTGACCTATCAGGTTTACTGGAAGCACAGTGACCTCAGGAATGAGTGAGTGCTCAGCTCTGCGGAGAGTGGGGGTGGGTGGGGGTGTTTACAGGCGTACAGGAGCACTAGCTGGAATGCTTCCTACTGTAACAATGGGAGTTGACCATGTGTCAGTCATGCCCTCCTGTTCTGAAAAATTCAAAGAACAATAGAAATCTAAATATACAGTCGATTCACATTTTTAACTTAGTATAACGCGATATAAAGAATGCACTGTAGCGTTATGGAAATATCTTAACTCATAATCTGCTAGTAACCTGCAGGAGACCATGTCAAAAGAGGGCACGTTAAACATATCTCTAACCTCTGGAACAGTGAGCATCATCATCGGCTAAAAGGATTGCTCAGTAAAACAAAAAAGTGGTAGAAAATACCTTTCTAAAACGTTAATTCCGGGCTAGTGCATGGTAGGTGTGGCCTCAGGAACATTTACAGCACAGCTCACCTTTAATCATAGACTGTGTGTGTGTGTGTGTGTGTGTGTGTGTGTGTGTGTGTGTGTGGAGATGGGAGCTTCACTGACCACATCGCATTTCAAAGTCTCCCACCCTTGCCAGCTGCCAGCAATCTCTCATCTGTAGTTATAATGTAAAGCACAGGTCGTAACCCTGTATATAAATGAAGGAAGTGAACATCAATTGTATAAGTCACGTTGCAAAAGTGTTTGACACTAATATTGTCTGTAAGTACTGAACAAAAAAAGCAAAAGTCAAGTCTTAAGGGGAACACAGAGAAATGTGTTTTTAGCTGAAGTGAGTTAAATAATAATAATAATAATAATAATAATAATAATAATAATAATAATAATAATAATAATAAAACTGTATATTTTTCATGGTTGAATTTGTGTTAGACGTATTGCAGGTGAAACTATACTACTTAAGATGATGTGTTCCAGGTTTGAGAGTGCTGATACACAGGAGATTGCAGGTGGCTCTTGAAAGAGTTCATTCAAGATTTATAGGACCACTAGCATAACTATAACAGCGCTATAATGCCATAATGTAACCAGCATATATACAGAACAACAAAAGTGGTGCTCTGATTTTGGTTTAACCCAGTCATAACTCATCCTTGTCAAGAGATACAAATACAATGGGGGCTGATCTGAAAAAGTTCCCCAATCACGTTCCATGTTAATATTGCACCCCATCAAAAGTTCTTATATATATATTTTTTTTTTTCCACCCAGTCCGATTTAACTAGGGGCACCTGTGCAAAAATACAGAGGCCTTCTAGTGCACTTCCATAGGAAATCTTGATCACTTGTCATCCAGCAGTACTGCAGGCAGTTGGTCAGGGATGCGGACAAAGTTGTGCAGGGACATCTTTCCAATTAATAAGGGGAGGCCTTGTAGAAATATGAAGGGTATCCCTAGTAAAGGTAGCTGGGCAACCATGTAATGAATAGCGATGCATAATGCATTATCCAATACTTTGTATTTTCCGATATGGATGTCTTGTGTGCATTATGAGCGGTAACTGCTGGTTTAGCCCTGATTCTACTGAGAGTTTGAGAATGTTTGTGCTGCAGCTCCCTGGACTGCCATTCCAGATCAGTGATCTGAATTTTCTTTAGTCTGATTCATATCTCATGTCCTGTTACATTTTGCAGTCTCAAGATTGTGGCTGGAGGTGTATTATAGATTACATCTCATGCCTAGGACTTGTTACACACGATTTTTTGTAGTCATTGTGTACTCAGGTAAACGTTGGACTTTTTGTCTATAGGTAAGGTTGTAATTCTATAGGTGGAAAGTCAGACACTGTTCGTGGTTTTAGAAGTGAAAACAAAAACATGGAACGAACTTAGGGATACTAGGGGTAAACAAAAATAAAATATAATGCTGTATATATTTCCTGGAATGAATGTTTAAAAATATTATTAAACCGTCTTTCCAGATTCAAATTTCCAGAATGTCAAAAGAATGTACAATGTTGCTTTTTGATGTCTTAAAAGATTTGTCGTGATTTGTGAATTTACTTATATGCTACATAAGTTACTGGCGTACATTTGACACATTATTTAAAAAAAAATAAAAAAAATTCAGAAAATGCTGTAGAAAGGAAGCTCCTGTTTCAGCCTCTTGTATTGGACACAAGTTTTTCTTACTTAAACCTTCTGAGTTTCTGGGACTAAGAAGGAGAATTCTTTTGCGTTTACAAAATAAAATGCTCTCACTGCCTTGCAGCCTGCAGTTACATTATTCTGCCTTGTCATATTGTAAATAGCACAGATTCTGATTACCATTGCCACTGCATTACCCTGTACAAACGTATATAATAGGCACTTGCCACACCATATTGTTAAAAAGCAGGAGACGCTTCCTCCTAGTTACGTCACTGTAATGTACTTCTCCAGCCTGTTAAACGCAGTTTTTGTATAAATGTAGGTTTCATGAAGTTCAGTGTAACAAAAAGCTTCTTCAGAGTGGTTTATCCAGATATGTAAATATGTGAAAAATAATAAATAAATACATTGAAACGTAGAAACTGTGTTGCTGTCTAGAGGTACACTAAACCTTAGGGCCAACACTAACAATTTCAAACAAAAGTAACAAATTGCTATACAAACAGACACGTTATGTTATTGTGTAATTCGGAGTGTAATACGAACAGCCTTATTCTAACCTGTGTTCATATACACAGTACTGTTCTTTGATTTAACTAGAAAAAAAACAAAAAAACAATCCAATCAAAGCAAGAAATATTATCTTATTTTGTTGCTGTGGTTGTTGCAATTTTTCTTATTTAAAACCTTTTTTTAAGGTCGCTTCAGTGTACAGTTATAAATATGTTACTAATGAGGTTGCCATAGGTAGTCAATGGGTACTAGTTTGTTTGGTTGATCCCTGAGGTACCCCCATAATCTCACTACTGAATACAAGCTAAAAACACAGTCTCCAAACTTGACATTTGCCATGTTAAAAAAAAAAAAAAAAAAAAAGTTTATTATTATTATTATTATTATTATTATTATTATTATTATTATTATTTGTGAAAAAATATGATGTGTGTGTTGTTTTTGTACAAAAAAAAAAAAAAAAAGGAATATCACTGCATTGTTTCAAAGATTTACGGCATTTCTCCTCATTTTTGTTTTATTTAGTAAAAACAAATTTTGTTTGTAAATAACCAAATAACATTCTACAACCCTAACCCCCCCCCCACCCCCCCCCCCGGCTTTCCCCTAAACTACAAGTTTTTGTTTTATAATATTTATCCTTTTAATTTGTTAACTTTATTCACTGCTAGCGTAACATAATGCACGGTGGTGATTCCAGTATTAATAAAAGTTAGACTGAATTAAATATATATATATATTTGTTTGTGATGTGTGTTTGAGTGCATTGCTGCTGTAAATGCTTTTAGCTTATGCTGGCGGACTCAGCCAAAGTCAGACAACTTTGAGTATATATTTCCCTCCGTGAATAATATGTGTTACTTTGAAACAAAACAAAATTTATTTTCAAGAAAATAAATAAAAATAAATAAATAAATAAATAAAGTATGTGGCTGGAAAATTCTCAAATGTCCAGTCCCTCGTTTAAAGTACATTTCCCTCATGAAAAAACAAAATTATTTCAAAGAGCCATATTTTAATAACTTTAATATTTTTATTAAATGATATATCATTTAACATTTAATTCAACTGAAGCCAAAAATCCAATGAAATTGCTAAGTGCTCGCCCATGCAAATTCATCTGACAAATTTATTTAACCATTCTGCGAATTGTGAGAGGGTGTCGGTGTCCATCTAAAGTCCAGGGCATCTATAGAACATCCAAATAGTGGTATCAGGCTGTTTCCCTAAAACTGCATGAGAAAAGGTAGAAGTGTGATGCAACTAAACTTGTGAGCACCAGAGGGAGCCACAAACCTTTCAGAAAAAGACTGCAGAAAGCTGGGACTGTGTGCTGAAACTGCTGAAATGAAGGGTGCGGTAACCTGGGGCCCAATTAGGTCATGAGCATCCTTATCCAGTTACATGTGACCATAACATGCTCACTTAATCTCGCACATTCTGCTGTTTAACACCTCGCTGAAACTGCAGGCAGAGATGGCGGGAGGGTGTGACGTGATGCCAGTCGCTTTGCTGGCTAGCCCGGTTTTGGCTGGGGTTTAATTGGCATGGTTTTTACAGGAAATAGGGGAGGAGTAGGGGGGACTAAGGGAGTGGGATCGGATGTAAGGAAGAGATTGCTAGGAGAAGAGGGAGGGGGACAGGGGAGGTAGGAACAAGGGGGAGGTGGGAGAGGATGGGGAGGGGGCGAGAGGGAGAGCGGGGAGTGGAGAGGGAGGGAAAGAACTGAGGGGATGGAGAGGAGGGGGGAAGAGGGGGGGAAAAAGACGGATGGGGAGGAGGATATTGGTATTGATGTGCCCAGCTGCAGCAGAGGGAAACAGAGCTTGTCAGGAGCTTGTTAGTGTGCAGATAAGGTACACTATGTTTTTGTAACATCCATGCCAGCTCTCAGTACTGTGTTCTCTAATAAGGAATCCTAATAAAATCAGGTTTGAATTCTCGTAAAAAATAATGGACTCATACACTGATCACAGCCGTCTGTCACACTCTATATGGTAAACACAAAGACTGCCTTTAATGGATATTCTCCAAAGTCCTAGCCTAGCACAATTGTCGATTACTTTTGAGTACAATCTGATAAACTATATAGATACACACACAAATGTATCCATTTTCCATTTCTAGAAGTGAGATTACGAAGTCCGTGCAATGATTGTCTAGATCTAGACTGGGCTATCCTGTTACAATTTTCTGCAATGACCAAGACCACTGTAAATTGATCAGAGCTGTCCATTCTGGTTCAAGAGACTCCACAATGGTCCATTATAAAGCATGTTCCCTCTTGTTTCTGATTGCTTCTTTCTCTGGATGAGTTTACTGTTGGATTTCCCTGCAATTGGTTCATTGAACTGGCTCTTAATTTTAATCAGTTTAGTATGAAAATAGTATATGGGACAAGTTATTGACAGTGTAACTGATGCATTATGAAAAGCATTATTTAGGTATTTAAAGTAGAATTTATGGTGTCGTTGTTATTAATGAGTAGTTCTCTACAAAGACAACAACAATTCTACTTGAAGTAATGTTTTCGTTAGCTCATAATTATTTTATTTTGTAATTTTCTGCTTACCATATGTGAAAGTATTTGAAATTGTCAAGCACAGTTAGTAATGGCCACCCAGATACTTGCTACAGTAACTTTCTCGTTCATAATTATCACTAAACACAAGTTATGAACTAAATGACGTTACTTGAGTTCACTAAAACAGTTCTTTTGTGAGTGTTTGATTTTCTGATGTACAGGCAGGCGAGTGACATTTGTTTCAGAACTGATTTTACTGGAGCTGTCCTTACCTCAACCCCCTGGTCCTTACTGCAAATTACAAGGACAAAACTGAACCAGCCCTAAGGCTGCCATAGACCTCGGCCCTGCCTGTCAATGTCAATCCTGATTAGCCAGCTGACGAGCTCATTCCTGTCAGGAGATACCCGCTCTCTTTCTCAAGGAGTTGGAGCTTAATCCTCTCTGCAGCACTGTGCGCCAGTCCACTGAAGGAAACCACACCAGACCCTCAATTTGACCTGTCCCTATCTATGGCTCTCTGTTAGAACGGGGCCATTGGAACATGAAGGTTTTTATTTTTTCTTCTTTTTCTTTTACCATAACCTGTGTTAAAGCCTGGCACTCTGCTCCTTGTATGGAAATGTTCGATAAAACCACTGAGTGAAATGAATCTCATGTCTAAACAGCTTGCAGACCGCTGCCACGCAATCCCAGAGCAGCTCTAAAGAGACTGCAGAGCTCCCATTCCTCTCTCTCTGGAGCCCTTCATCTCTTCGCCCCCTCTCGCTCAATTGGATCATCTAGCTAGGAAATAAGCATCTGGATCTATTTTTATTAACCATTGACAATGCAGCATCACACACCTCTCTCAGTATTGTTGGTCAGAATGTCCCATTTAAGTGTTTAAAGTGCTGTATGACGGCTCCAACAATAGCAGCACATTTCTGTTGAAATGCACAGTATGTGTGCATCGTTATAAACTAAAGATGGAAGGAAACCCTGTTTGAAAAGGGAATGTTTTGTTTTTAGAGTCCATTTCCATTGCAATGAATCTCCTCCTAGTGGCTGATGAGTTAATAATACTGACTTCACCATAAGACTCGCAATTACCTCTCCACTACAAAGCTTGCTCTTTAGCTGAATGGAAAGACAGC
Source organism: Polyodon spathula (assembly GCF_017654505.1). Taxonomy (NCBI): domain Eukaryota; kingdom Metazoa; phylum Chordata; class Actinopteri; order Acipenseriformes; family Polyodontidae; genus Polyodon; species Polyodon spathula. Next base: position 3,636,701 of record NC_054554.1, read on the forward strand.
TGTCTTTGAACCGTAAGCTTTGTGGTTCACATCCAGTCCTCACCTTTCCATTCAAAGATGCAAAGTGGGAATTAAAAGCTGTTAAGCTGTAAAAGACGCTGGCTGATCCAGCCTCAGACCTATCTATGTGGCAGTAGACCTGAAGAGAAACTTCAGTTGAAAGCACCTTTATGGAGAAGAAGAAGAAAAAAAAACACACACAAAATAAATTTAAGGAATAATAAAAAAAGCATAAACATGAAATGTGAATCTACTTGATGTTGTGTGAATAGGGCCAATGCTGTTCCATAAACTGAGCAGCTATCTCTGTTGCTGTTGGTGAGTCAGTATTCCGCTGGCTGGAAGTAGGTCAGAGACTGGGGATGGTGAGCCTTCAGGCTGAGACAAAGGTAATTAAACTCTCCAGGCTGGACAATCAGTCACAACCCAACCCCATTTAAAACGATCAGGGTCCCCCTTACATTCCTTTGCATTAAAACAAACACCATTCAACTCAAACACCATTGATGAAGCTAATTAGGTAATAGTGTTAAATTAATGAGGTCCGAAATTTCAATATCAATCATTTCTTTACATATGCATATAGAGGTTTTATTAGTTGTTGTTTGTTTGTTTGTTTTTTTTCACTTTTCCTATGAGTTAAGACAATGTGCCTTTTGGTTCAATGTACCAGTACTATCTATCTTCCCCTGGGGAAAAAAAATAAATCATGTAACCTGGGTTGTCCTATTATAAATATACAGTAGATTAAATCAACACTATATTTAATTATGTTGACTGTCACAGCTTTTTTACTTCAAGTCCCAAAGGAGATTTCAATGCATCCAGAATGTTGCTGCAATTTGAGTACTTCCATAAGTTGTGAAACTTTCAAGTTGGGATGACTGGAGACCAAAAGAACCCGCTTTATCACAAGTAAGGCAAGCTTGTTTGAAGAAAGTCTGATCTCTATGAGTTATTTCAGTCTTCAAAAGTTTGTTCCCACAAATGAGCAAGGATTTTTTTCTTTTTACTTTTCTTAACAGTTTATCATTATTATAACTGGTCAACATTGCTGCTGCTGTTGATAGACTTTATTCCATATGCAACTTTTAATCTTTAAAAAAATGTAATTACAGTACAATATGATCTTTCATATCAGATACAATATTGTGTTGAGCAGGATGGGAGGCTCAGTCGGTTTATGCGCTAGCCTTTCACATTTGAAACTACAGACCGTAAGTTGTGTCTCTGGATTTAATAGAGGTGACTTCAGTATCTTTGAGTAACACATTTAATCAAAGCCATTAAAAAGTCTGATTTTTTTTTTTTTTTTTTGTAGCAAATTGGTTATTTATTTGGACTTGTAAGAGGATCAGCCCTGTTAAAAAAGGGAAGGATTAGATATTGTTTCTGTGAGTGGCATTACTTCATCAGAGCGTAGGAAGTAATGACTATTATTCAATTTGAGAAATCCTATTCAAACTCAATTCTTTGTTAAGATGAATGCCAAAAGAACAAAAAGCTCAGAGGATGAGATTAGATTAAAACTCTATACTAAAAGAAGTGAGGAATGGAGAACAGAAGCTTTGTTGGATAGGGGAAGGGGGCTCACAGGTATCGGACCCCCGCCTGATCAGCTTTTCAACTGCGCTGCTGATGCAGAAGTGATTACAAGTTAGAAGTGTCTGTTTGGAGTGACCAGGTCTGTTTGGAGAGCACCAGATTTGGCTTGGCTTGTTGCTTCATATGCCGATTTCACATTCAAACACAGTTCCTCGTCACACTTAAGAAAAGCTGAATTAATTAGAAACTTTAATTACGGGTTACCAAGACATATTCTCTCAGGGTATAATTAAAAAGTGTTTATTCGAACATCATTCTCTTTTGAACGGAAATACACTGCTAATTAGAATAATTTTTAAAATTATGTGTCCCACAATTCTGCTGAGTCCCTGTTGAGTTTGGGGACTCCACTTAGAGACTTTGGAACTAATATGATTAAGTATTTAATGGTTTTGTAGGTGCAACAAAAAAATGTAGATAGAACAGATATCAGTATTGTAACTCAGTGGTACTGAGGATTAGGAATCTTATTCTGGAAGAGCTAATAATTTGATTAACCATTACAACTATTTCAAAGTGCTAAGTGGCTGCTAACAGTCAGTTTTCCAAATCGCTGATCCATCACTGGGCCCTCTTGTCTTCTGTTTAACATCTTTTGGTTGTTTTTTGCTACACATTAGAGCTAAGAGAATGTAACTAAGCCAAAGAAATCATTTGTCATTGTAGAAGGGCGGAAGCGTGGTTTTGATGTTGTGAAAATAAAGTCTGATTAGTTTGAATTTAAATTTGACAGGCATGTGGTTAATTCCACTCCTGTCAAATCCCATGGGGAATGTGGCTGGGTCTTGATTGAATAATTGATCACCAATCAAGTCCCAGCCACATGGTATAAAGGGAGGACAAATCCTTTGTTTTGTTGGATGAGTTTAGGGAGGTATAGTTCAGTGAAGGCAACTGGCAAGCCAGAACAAGAAAAGCTTGTGTGGTTAAATTATTTATTTTGATTACACATTTTAGTTTGTATTAAAAGCGCACCTCTGCGCTTTAAACTGCAGCCTGCTAGCTATTTTCTCAGCCCAGTCTTCTCTGTGCATGCCTCTCTGTTGACACCACTGACGTGCAGCAATTACCTTTCTTTGGGAGGTTGGCTTGGCTTGGCTTCTCATACCCTTCTTTAGTTAGTCAGTCTGTCCAACCCCCCAGAAGTGAGGGAGGGTTCACAACAAGCACAACCAAGGAGCTAGAACAAAGGACCCAATGCTTTCCATACAATTGCATCAAAGCTTTATCCAGTTCTCTTTCTTATTCATTAATCATACTAATTAGCAACCTGGTTATTTATTTAAAGTGGCTCTTCTGATTTGACTAATTGCCTAATTTCTGTTCTCAAAGAGACATGGTTGTTTTTCATTTCTCTGTAAACTCATGAAAATTGCATTTATAGGTTAATTTAAAAAAATAAAAAATCTAGCTAACTCAGTCAATGAATTATAAAGCAGTTCAACCTTCTTTGCTTTCATACAGTTGTTAGGAATGAAAAAAAAAATACAAAATTGGAAAGATTAAACAAAAGTACAGCATTTGTGTCATATTTTATTTATAACATTTTGGCAAATGTCAAGAAGAATGACAGTTTTCAAGTACTTGCGTTTAACTGCAAGTAGATCTCAAGCAGTCAGAGACAGAGGGGGGTAGTTTGAAAATGCAAACAGTATTTCTCCTATTTCCCATCCCTCAGTAAAGCCCCTGCACACAGTGACAGAACCCTTTCTAATCTATTTCAATTTTCTTATGTCATTTCCATATTCTCTCCCTTCCTTCATATTCTTCTATTTTCCCCTAAGTCAAATCCGCTCGGTTTGTATCCACTGAAAGAGAATATTCTATTTAGGGACATCACTGAGGACAATCTAGTACAGTGCATATTTAATATGAGTCCAATAAGCTTTTAAAAAATATCTTAACTGTATTTACACCCAAATAAGTTATCCTCAAGGGCAACGTATCTGGAAAATAATACACTACAGCAAGGCTTTCTATATCATTGTGCAGCTTGCACAAACATCACAGACCTTCATTAACCCTCCTATTATGTTCAGGATTTAGGTACATCTGTTATGTTTTGGGTCATATTGACCCGATGCAATTTCAAAATAATTTAAACAGCCTTAAATTGATTAAATGTTTTTATTTGCAAAGGTGTTACTCTTTTATGCTCTTTTAGTCCAGGAGCTGTCATAAAACTTGTCTGACTGCCAACCTGGGAGCATGTCATTTTGGAATGTCTTTACCAGTGAGATGCTGTTGCAATACTGACAGAAAAAATTAGGCTCTGCCTTGTATATATATATATATATATATATATATATATATATATATATATATATATATATATATATATATATATATATATATATATATATTGTTTTTTTTTTTTGTTTATAAATATCTCCAGACAGGTGCAGCCATTTTCAGAAATAATAATACAAATACAAAAAAAAAAAAAAAATAATAAAATAACAAATTAAATAAGTTTGTTTTATTGCTGCTCACAAATCTACATAGATAATGTTTCAGGGATCACCTGGGATTTACTTAGTGAAGATGCATGTAGGGTTCATCGATGCCAGAGACACATTGACAGTATGGTGTGCGTAAAGCAGTCATGTGTTGAAAGTTAAGCCATATGAATTGCTGCATGGTGCTAGTAGAGTTGATGCTTAATCTTTAAATATATTCATCTTTTCATCCATCCATATGAGTATATGCCCCCGACTAGCTGGTAAACAGTATTGTTCCACAACCTTTGCAGTACTCTGCATTATCTACTGTAACATAGCACCTAAAAGAACAGAACTCAAATAGGGATTGTTATAAAGTGGAACGTTAAGCTGTTTGGAACCCTTGTAGAGAGCTTTTTTACGTTGATGTGTCATCACCAGATCTGTAATTCAACTAATTAGCTGTAACAGATTTTGTATTACACAAGGCAAATAAAAATCCAACTCCTTCCTCATTACCACAAGCCCCTATACCCCAGTGCCAGCCCAGATAAGAAGACACAAACTGAGATGGGGATTTACAACGACCTCTTTAATAAATTCTTCTGTTGCAGTGATTGCAATGTCTGTGATGCCCCATCATGCCTCACAAAGTCTCTTTTGCACCAACGTTGTCGACTGGATAATAGGAGCAGTGATGCTCCAGCTTCACAATAACTGCCTTCAGAAATGAATGGCAGCCTCGCTGGGTGGCAGCTTCAAACAAGACAAAGACACATTCAGCCGTTGCTGAAATCTGCGTAGCAATTAACCACCCAAATGTTCATTTTTACACTGTCCCCCTAATCAGCATCTCTGAGCTGGACTAGCCACTGGGGGGGGGGGTCACAGGGGACCTGTGCTGGCTTGGTCAATGCTGATGGATTCATGCAGATTGTTGAGTTTGATTGATAAGCTTCAGCAACCACTGCAGACTAGTTGTATGTGAGAAAGAAGGTAAGGAAGGAAGAGATCGCTCTCTTTCTCACTCTTCCATCTGCTATTTCAAAAGCTTGGCAACTTGGGTTGAGTATTTCCTCCTGGAATTAATAATTATATATATATATATATATATATATATATATATATATATATATATATATATATATATATATATATATATATAGAATGTATAGTTGTCTGAAACCTAACTTGAAACCATACGTTTGAAATAATAGTTTCAGACATTAAAACAACGGTGTCCAAGATCATAACTACGTATTTTGAGGATTTCATGTCGGGTTTATTTTTTAGCTCTGTCCAAACTTCTGGACTGCTACGCTCCCTAAAGCCCCAGGTTGTATTTTGTTATTCAATTTGAGTGAGTCAATCTGAGTGTTTGAATCCAAGGTACTGCTGAACCACACAGTGACTGAGCCGCTTACTGTATGACAAGATGACGTGATGCATATACTGTGATGTGTTTGGAAGAAGGGTATTCTCTTTCCTTTACATTGCAACTGAAACTAAACCTGTTCAGAAAGAGCTGTCAGAGAGCATTTGGTTCAGGTCTGGGTATTCTCCTGATGTCTGAAATGCGATTGGCCCAAGAATGGAATCCCTTTCTCTTATGGTAGCAGCCAAACATACCACAAACATTTTCAAATGCATTGGCAACTGAATGCTGCTGTATGGGACATAATTAGATTTATTTTTCATGCTCAAAACCAGAAAGAGAGACAGTGATACTGGTATTTTGTAAGCTTCCACACAATATTCAGTCAATATACTACACAACAACCATTGTCATTCAGTCCTAACCACTTCTGAGCAGAGAGGGCCTTGTGATTAATAGTGGGGCAGTTTTCCAATGTATTTTCCCCATCCTCACGCTACCTCATCTCATCGTCCAAGTAATCGAAAAGTATTCTGCTTCATTTTAGTTGAGGAAATAAACAACCCTCTCAATTAGGAACACAAATCCTATTCAGCAGACAGCAACTGACCTCTCTAGCCTCAACACTCCACGTGCAGTAATTAGGCCCCCATTGGTTAAGACTCAGTGGGTTTGGACTGCAATTAAGGGCTGTATTACAGCAGAAAGCAATAGCAAAGCATTTCCAGACAGGAGCAACATTTCAGCAGGGAAGTAAGGGATTTAATACCTCCTTTTAATCTATTAATCAGACCATGTGAGTCATCAATGTATTATTAATTCCATGTGATATACAATTGTAGTAACTACGCTCCCAAAACTTTCAGTAAAATATTTATATAACTCTTTAAATTAAGTGACTCCACACTACAGTAAATATAGGTGTACTTACACATAATTACAGTGTGATTATGCATAGTTAGAATGTACTTAAAGCGTAAATATTAATTGTGTACTTACACATATCGTGCAAAAGATCTACACATTATGTACATTGTAACAATGTATAACAACATTGCAATAATGTATAAGTACACATGTATTTACTAAGTTAGTCTATGTAAATACGCAGTAATTAGAGACACAATGTAAAGTGTTACCAGTATTTAATTTTAAAAATGTTAAAAGCTAAATATCTCCCATAATATAAATAGCATATATAGAGAGCTTATATTTTTATCAATAGAGAAAAGCCATGAAAACACATCTCCCCAGTTCACTCTAAGCTGTGCTTAGCTACCCAATGCAAATATAAGTTGAGATGCTAAATTAAAAAATGTTAAGTCTGTGCCACTAAGTTAAAATGTAAGCTGTAACTGGGAACTATAAAATATAACCTTGGAGATTTCAGTAATCTTCTTAGAATATTGCTCTGCTTTTTTCCCTTTCTTTTCTCCAGCAATTCAGTCGGAAGCCCCCAGTTACTAATGAGCACAGCTGTTAGATTACTTCACAGTGCAACACAATTAAGAAACAATGCCTGGAGCAACCACATCTACTAAACGCTTTCAAAAATATGTTTATGTAGAGTTAAATATTTGATATATTTGAGCTAGTCTCAGGATACGTGCTCACTTCACTATTGGTTCATTTTATTGTCCCTGTAGTATATGCAGGAAAATATGATACCAGTAACAAACTTGATAATTGTTTGAAAGGGAATGTCATCTCGAACGACCCTGACACCAGCTAAAGTAATGTTGTTTTGTGCACAGTATCACAACCTGGACCTCGGCTCCATCGTACAATCTTAGAAATACACAAAAAAGTGTGCTGTTGATCCTGGAGGTGGTGTCCACTTGTTAAACACTCAATTCGGCGATGGGTGACATACTGTCAGGGATGTGAAAAGCTCCCTGTTCTTCTGGGGCTTGGATGTGAATTATCAACTTTAAACTTGCACGGTATGAACCACTTTGTGTTTATTGTATACTGTTTTTTTTTTTACATCTCATTAGCTTTATTAACATTATTACTGGCATTATAACTTTTAGTTGAAAATATTTCAAGGTCAACACTAGAAACTGTTACATCCTGGTACCTTTGCTGTAGGTCACATAATCTGATTGAATAGCTTGCAAGCTTGTGAAAATCAACAGTGTCCAATTTCCAAAGATGCAGGAATTCCAAAAGATCAAAGACCACAGCAGCCTTTTGTAATAAAAGTAATTGGGCCCAGGGACCAAGGATTAGCAAGGCCTTTGTTCCGGAATGGCAAGCATGAAGTTGAAGGTAAAAAAAAAAAATCCCTTTGAAAACCAGGCACAAGAATAAAAAGAAAAAAAAAACTAAAACCATAATCTCCGTAGACATGTTTGCTTTCTGGTAATGCTGCTGACTCTTGCCCATTTATTTAACAGACATAAGATGCTGTTATTCTTGTGAAAGAAATTGATTTATTAAATTATTCATTAAGTACATAATAATTTTATACTGCATGGGTAACTGACATATCCGCTACAGGCATTGTGTCATTACTAGAAAGTGGAACTTGACGAAAAGATCCAGAGAAATGTTTTATTTGTTACTGTTTTTTTACATTTTTTTAAAATTTTGATTAATTTGCTAACAGTTTCTTCAGTAAACCCTGTGTTGGCTGCTAGTTTCATGCAGTACGTTTATACCAGTTTGCACTACTGCATTTCCCGCAGATATTTCACAGTTTAAGTAACTTCTCCATTTCACTCTCCAAGTGAAAGCTGCTCTTTCTTTGTATTGGAGTCCTCCTTCATGAACTGCATTTGCCTGGTGAGAGGCGTCTATACTCTAAACCACAGACCGGCTATTTTGAATGCCACGCCATTAGAAAGCATACATGGAATGCAGATTTCTAACCATTTTACTGTAAAAGCGATTTAATTAGTTCTGCACTTTGTATGTCATGCTGAAAAGTGTACTTACCTTTACAATACATTTCACAAGACTGCATGTCTCTTAGCGGAACTATTTCTTTGCCTGAATAATTTTCTTGTTAACCTTCTTAACCTCATCTGTCACCTGGTCGGGTTCAGAATCAGTGACGGCTGAGCATCACCAAACACTGACCACTACACAAGCAGCATGCCGAGCAGCAGTCCCTGTAGAATGATAGATATACAATAACAGATTGATCTTTGAGCAGGCGTTGTGACCCATCATCAGCATTTCAGCTAAAGAAAACCATTTTGGACATTTTGGATCTTTCAAGACCGTTTATGAATGTTCAGCTATTTTCCACCACAAACAAAGAGTGTCCATTGAAAATATATGGCAGCCAAGAGATGCCAAAACACATTAATATTGACCCATGAAAGAGCCACAGCAGCTGAGAATTTTAGTATTTTTTAACTGTGTGGAATTGTATTTAAAAAAATAAATAAATCATCAGCATAATAATAATAATTTGATCCTGTCCTATTAAATAAGATCAGCTTAGTCGGGTATGAAGGGATGAGCCTTGATGGGACAAACGGCCTTTTGTCCTTCCAAAATTGTTCTTTTTCTCAGCTGCTCTTTTGCCAAAAGAAGAGATGTTTCATCCACCCAGTCACAATGAATCTGTCATTGCATGTTGTATGCTGATTTGTACTTATGATATTGGGAATAATAGGTTGATGCACGAATGCATTTGTTACTCTGTACAATTTTCATCTCTCATCTGAATAGTGTATTAATTCTACTTGACATAAATTCAGCATTCAAGTACTGAATTATATTTTATTTTTAAATTAAACATGTTTAGTGAAAAAAAAAATCCTAAGTTGATGCCACCCTCTACAGTCTGAATAGGTATGTTCTGTAAAGACAGTTTTAAGTGTTTTTAATTAAGGGAAGAGTTTTTGCATTGGTGAACTTTAACTATTGGTACTGTCTCCCCAGGGGCAGAATAATGAAAGACTAGGAGATTAATCTTGGAAAGAGAAACTAAAGTTATAGAAAATAAAGGATGATGCAAACAATCTTGTCGTAACATTCTGACTGGTAGAAAGGATGTCCTCATACTTGATGATCTTTAGACAGGGACTTCTAGCCAGATCATGGATTTGCAAAGGCGTGCTTGCTCATCCAGACAACAGCCAAGGCTAACGGAAAGCCATGTGACTTCTCCCAAGTTACAGACAGTGGCTGGGCTCAAACCACATACATCACGGTCACCATGTGAGGGCTTTAACGGCTGTATGAAAAGGTCAATAAGCATTTCAACATGTGACACAAAAATAGCACAGCAAACACTGTAGAACATTACCCATGGATGAGTCATATTTGAGAAATCAACTAATCACTGTTAAAAATGTTAAAAAATTCCAATCTAATCATGTGTATAGATCTCATCCCAAGGAAAGAGCATACTGAATAGTTCTAATAAACCTTTTTATGTTTAATGCTAGTTCAGTATAATCTTGATGTTTGTGCTCGTGACAGCAGCAGAGAGACTCTGGAGACCAAAGATATCAGACTGAAATGCCAGCTTGGCGAAATTTTTTGCTGGATACTAGTAATGAAATTCCAGATCATGCAGGTTATTTTTTTGCTGCAACAATTGTAATTTAACAAATGGAAAAACAAGAAAAATGATAACTGTGCAAAACGTGATAAAGGCAAAAGATGCTTCTTTACATGCACTAAGCCTTCCCTCAGTATTGGTACAGCAGTCAGCACCATAATAGTAATACCAGTGTTCATTTTTTACTTTGCATCTGTTCTACCTCCATCTTCAATCATCATGAGAACTTTTAAAACATAGGATTAGTGGGTTCCCGAGTGATGCATCCAGCAATGGCACTCTGTGTGGTGTGCCTATAGTTTGGAGGTCGCTGGTTCAAGTCCAGGCTATTTAACTGCCAACCATGGATGGGAGTTCCCTGGGGGCAGCGTACAATTGCCACCTGGGTGGGGAGGGCTTAGGTCGGTCAGGGTGTCCTCGGCTCACCGTGCACCAGCGACCCCTGTAGACTGGCCAGGTGCCTACGGGCTTGCCTGTAAGCTGCCCAAAGCTGAGTGGTGCTCCGACGCTGTAGTTCTGAGTTGGTTGCATGGTGGGGCTGCAGAGTGAAAAGAAATGGACAACACAGGTTTTGGAGGAAGCGTGTGTCCGTCTTCATCTCTCATGAGTAAACGTGGAGGTGACAGCAGTGAGCAGGGTTTAAGTAAAAAAAAAAAAAAATTGGGCTTTCCAAATTAGGGAGAAAACAAACAAACAAAAAAAATGCAGATTCCAAATTTATTTCCAAAAAAAAACAAAGAAACAAACAAAAAAACCCATACGATTAGTGTAGCACACCGATCTTGTGGAGGATGTCCCTGAATGTCACCATATTTAACCATGTGACAGTGATCTCCATGACACACTTCATTTGTAAGTTTAAGTAAAGATGGATGGGTGGATGGACTTTGTAACACTAGACCTGTTGATTTCCAAATGCTTTTATTCATTTATACGCCTTCCAATCACAGGCATTGGAAGCACTTACACATTTAATTTGCAGTCATCTGACACAGCATGTTGTTTGGTTTTTAATATGCAGATCTCCTAGGACAGAAAGCAATTGCAGATTGTTTTTTAAGTGTGCATTGCCTAGCACAGGCAGGCAGTGATGAACTGCCTGCTAGACAGGTCCATTAATAAACATTATGATGACACGATACAGTGGCTGCATAATAGGCATTATAGCAGAACTCTTCGAAAGCCATAGTGTGTATTGTAATTTGTATTTCACAATGTAATGAGCTGAGAAGCCTGCAAATATGCATTTTAAAATGGCTATATCCTGCCTGTGTTGCTAATGTGTTATATCCCCTGAGTGTTGTTCAAGTATTGTTTCCATTTGTTTGTAATTTTCCCTATTCTATTGTAGAAAACAGACATGTTTTCAGAACAGTGGAAATATTAAGCTAGCCCTTTTTGCTTGTGATGCTTGTGAGTATGACATTTGTTTCCAGACAGCTTACCCTCTAAACATGCTGCTACCCCCAAATAGTTAATCTTCAGATAAATATATATGGTTTTTATGAGCAAGTTGTCACAGAAACAGTGATACCCCAAAACATTATCCTTTTTGTAGAAATAACACAGTTTTGGGGGTGGGACCAGTATTGGTTATGCATCCAACCCAGTCCCCTTGTTTGCTAAATATCTTAGTGGTATCCCTGAATGAAACAAAAAGCAAGCAAAAGATTTTAATAAGCAAGACGTCCAACAAGTGTGGTGGCAGCCCGATGTGATAAATTTACTACCTGTTCAGAATGACATCTTTGCTTTTTTTTTCCAAATGGTTTTGTAAAGGAATACCTACATACCTTTTGAAACATGCTAAACTGCATAGGACAATAGGCAACCATTTCAGAAGATACTGGAAAACTGTTTTCTATTGTAAGCAAATTGGTTCTAATTGGTATAAATCACTACTAATTGATTAGATTGAGCATGATGGAAAGTCCATTCCACATTTCATTAATATGCAAAACTTAATGAATTTGTTAAGATAGATATGTTTGGTGTGCCTACATTGATTCCTCATACACTTGTGTTATTTCCTAATTGCTTATGCCTCAAAAGTATAGAAAATGGCTGCTATTCCCCACAAACTTTGCTTTTGTGACCAGGACAGTGATATTTCAAAATATCACTATTTCCAATGGGAAAACGGGCAAATGTGTGTCTTTTCGTTCACATAAAGTCAGAAAAAACAATATAATTTACAGTATAATCGTAAATCTCGAAAAACTACTCACTTCTAAATTTTTTGTAGTCATTTTTGTATTACTTTAGTATAAATACATGTTAATTTGGATTCATATGTTGTTTTTTTCTGACTTTATGTGAACGAAAAGACACACATTTGCCCGTTTTCCCATTGGAAATAGTGATATTTTGAAATATCACTGTCCTGGTCACAAAAGCAAAGTTTGCGGGGAATAATAGCCATTTTCTATACTTTTGAAGCATAAGCAATTAGGAAATAACACTTACTACCCAGGAACAAAAATTGTGTTACATAGTGTGATAAATGCTGAGAAATGCAACATGCCACTATAGCATCCTTTAGCTTACAGACTTGGCAAAATAATATATGCAGTTCTAAAACAACAAATAAAATAATTTGCTAACATATCTTAACCCTAGTTAAGAGGATACCAGGCGTGTATCAACAAAATAGTCTACTGCACTTTGTGGCTACTAGCAACGCTTTTGGGATTTTAATGTGAACTTTTTTAAGTTTTTTTTTTTTTTTTTTATTTATTATGATAGGTCCTAATCTATGTAAACTGTAGGCTTTTGGTTTAGTAGCGCAGCAGCCTGCAATGAGAACAGCAAAATATCATGTCGGGCTACTGCTGTAGAAACAGGTACAAGGTAGCAGTCACGTGGGGAGGGGTTCCCCCGGGATTCCCTAGCTTGGAGACCACACCCCCTGACTGTGGCGCTGTCCAGCAGAGCTGATTCTGAATGCTGATAGAAATACCAACACACTCAGCAGCAGCGCGCACTTGTTCTGGATAGGGAAAGACGACTTGCTAAAGCAAGTGATCCGAGAGACAAGTGCAGTAGCTATGTCAGCAAGCTCAACTTTTTTGTAATGGTTTTTACGGGATAGATTACCTTGACAATAATTTCGAAGAGGAACTCCATTTCCAGCTGGCGCACCAGGGACGATCACCGTGGATAACCTTAGTTATAATCATGATCTGTGCAATTTTACTGTCGTATTTCATATCCTCGGTTTTGGGGGGTAAGACAGAACTGAGGAAACCCTTCTTTCATGGACACGTGTTTGAAAACTCGCCACCCGGGTCCAAATTAAATGGACTAAACATTCCTATTAAAAGGATCGACCCACAGAAATGGTGCTCAAAGCTTGGTGGAATGCACCTGATACTGCTTGGAGAAGGTAGTGCTGCGTTTCATGTGTATTACCATCACAAGCACGGTCACATTTTAATGAAAACCACTAAAAGCTTGGACAGAGAGCTCCAATCGGAATATGTACTGCAGCTGGGTATATGCTGTCAAAGTTGTTCGTCAAAAGACAGTGTAGTGGCCGAAGTTGCATTGCTAAAGATTGATGTCTTGGACACTAATGACCATGAACCTACATTTAATAATACCAATATTAAAATTACTGTAGACGACGCCACAGCCTTGAGATCGGTGGTCTACAGAGTAACAGCATCAGATGCAGACACCGGAAAAAATGCAGAATTATTTTACTCTATTCAGCCTAAAAATGGGAATTTCTACGTGGTACCCAAAACAGGAGAAGTTTTACTGGTCGATTCTATTCTCGGCTTGGCAAGCCCGATTAAGTTCGACGTTTTCACAAGAGACCACGGCAAACCGGCTCTTACTAGCTCAAAAATGGAAGTTGAGATCTTCCCCCGGCGGTGGTCCCTGGCTCCAGCCGAGAGAGAAGCTCATTACCCGGGTTTACTAAAAAAGCGGAGGTCGCTGTTACAATCGGAGAACCCGGTGGTCATAACCGTGTCTGAAGACGCCAGCATCGGTTCTGTTGTGATGAGTTTGAACCCTGTCCGGTTCAAGTCGGCCAGTTTCGAGTTGATGTACCCTCCGGTGGAAAACTCTCCGGTATCTGTCACCAGAGACACTGGGGACATCGTGATCGCCAGACGGCTGGACAGAGAAACCGAGCCCGTTGTGGAGATTACAGTTAAAATACAGGATAAAAGAGGTCAGTTATTTTAAATAGTTATCAATCCTTAAATACTTTTTTCGGCTATCTTATTTCTATCACTAGCCCCCAAAAACTTGAATCTCATACAGTTATATTATAAAATCGAATCTAAAAAAAAAACAAAAAAACTTCTAGATTTATTATAATTAAACGTATTAACTTGACAGGCATTTTGTAATGTTCATAATATTTACTCTTTGCATGATATATTCACAATCTATGGAAGCTATGTGGTTTTGACTTTTTTGTGTTAGTATGTTCGACACACGTATCTCGCCTTCGATTTCCAATATTCATTAAAACAAAACAAAACAAAACACTACAACACACACACACACACACACACACACACACACACACACACACACACACACACACACACACACACACACACACAGAGGCTTATATACGCATTTTTTGGTTGTATTATATTTACTCAAACTGATAATCGATCCATAGAGAACTCGATTATCAGTTTGAGTAAATATAATATAACTCTATTTGAATTAAATCCCAGTTCTCCCAACATTCAATTAAACCTGTGATGTACACCTTGGTTAATATTAGCATAATTATACCCAGCAGGGAATTTTTTTTTTACAACAGCTTGTAAAGTACTGAAATTGCTGCTGAATTGCTGTGAACAGACTGTGTGGATCCCCCAAGTCCACACAAATTTAGAGCTTAGGGTAAAAAACACGTTATTGCAGGTAAGCCAGCATAGCGATGTACTCGATACTTTTAAAATTAGTGGCCCCTACTTTGCTTGTTTACTGTGTGGACTGGAAACGTTTTTGATAAGAACACAGGGGGTAGGATTTGTGTTTTTCTTTTCTTTCTATTGAAACGCATGATGCATAATTCATTGTATGTTTTATAATTCCTTTTGATTTTGTGTTATGTATGTACTATATGCTGCACACCAAATGTTTAAGAAATAAACATACATATTATACATCAGATATTAAACATATTTAAATGTGTATTTAAACTGAATCTGAACTCAAACCTCCAATACCAATCAATGCATTAATCAATTGTGCCACCATCCAGGTAAACACGTTAATCTCTGCCATTTGCCTGATATCAGAATGTCGTGTTAAAACATTAAAGCTATTTAAAATGTGATCCATTTTTGCACGGCGGTTTACCATACTACCATATGAAAAGGTACAACTGTATATTATAATTGAAAATGCTAAATATTATGTAGTACACAATGTTACCAGAATTATATTGTTTTATTTTTCCATTACTGAGGGTTAAAACTGACTTAACCTTTTTTTCTTCTTCTACATATCTTCAATGTACAAGCATATAATGAAATTCTAATGACCTAGTCAAGTATGCTCATAGCCACACAGTGTTATTGATTCCTGGTAGGGAAATCCTAAATTACAGTAAAACGGTTTCATTGTGTCACGCTAGCTTCAAATCCAACAAAGTGTTTTGAGGTTTAATTTTGGTCCTGGTCCACTGATATTGTGAGGAGGCATGGTTTGAAGATTTTGTCTGCCTAAGCCTCTTCAGATCAGATTCTCTGCAACCTTTCTTCATCTCATGGCTTCAGCCCTGTAATCCTCTCTCATTCACTTTCTCACATTAAGGATTTGGAATTGCCAGATACAGTGACAACAGGAGGACCATTTAAATAGTTTAGAAAAAAAAAAAGTCTTTGTAAACTGCAACAGTTTTGTTTAATAAAGGCTGTTAATAATTCCATCCCCCTGCATTCCTTCCAGCATTTTAATTATGATAAGTCAGGGGCATGTGTTCATTGTTAAGCTGTTTTCAATCAGGTAGGGAAAGTTGAGCTGCCGATGACCTTTGGCAGTTCACCAGTTTCATTACACTTATAAAGGCACTAGCCAACATGTTGGTCTTAACTTCTTATAAGGTTTATCTCACAGTCTATGATTAAGTGCTTTTGAAGAAATGGATGGATCAGCTAACAATTCATGTTAACGTGATCCAGCCTGGAAAACACTTTGGAGATTATTGATATCTTTTGATATCTATTTTGTTTTTTCATGTCTGGCCGTTTGGTAATGTGGGGTATTGTCCAATGATAAAACAGGACAACAAACTCATTTCACCTGTGACCTCACTGTATCTGGATTTAACCCTCCACAGCCGATAAGCAGTACCTGCTAGAGTTTTGATTCCTTTAAGCTGCCTGGTTGTAAATGGCTGTTGCCATCAGAATATATCATGTGGTATAGCTGTTGTCAAAGCCTTACATTTTGAGAAAACCTTAAATGTGTTTATTGGTTACATTTGTCTCCACTGTGATGTTTATTTAACCTGCCAAGAATATCTCTTATCTGTACAATGGGGGTGTGAGTAGAAGTAAACTGAAAGAGCATGCATCAATGGCATGGACAGCCTCTCTGAAATGGACGTCAGTTTGCAAGACAGTATCCTACAGAACAAGGGCTTTTAGCTTATTTCACCTTTCTATTAATATTTGTATAAACCCATTTGTCAAATTCTCTTTTTTCTGCATACCTCCATTTTAAGCATGTGAAATATTTAGTGCAGTTGAGCAATATCTGTGATACACTGCAGCTGCAGCGATATGGAGTGAGTGCTTGAGGGGGATTCCTGAAACACACTGCAAGATGTTTCTCATCCCATTCTGCTTGCCTTGAGAACAGACAAAGCTGTGTTTCTGTGATTTTTGGCAGCAGCGTTTTTTTCTCCCTCTTTGTCCATCAACAACATTTAATCCCCACAAAAGTTACAGCTCACATCGGAAGAGACTTTCGAATTAAATCTGTTAATCTGGTTGAGAGAGATAGGAAATTACATGGCATATGGGCAGCATCTTTCCTGAGTATTTCAGAGAGCTTTTGATGAATGTATTCTTTAAACAGAGCCCAGGGCATTAGCAGTTCCGTCTGCTATTGCAAGTAGTGGACCACTCCAACTCTAAACGGAGGAATTTAGGTCAGGTTTTTTTTTGGATACACTTCCATTGCCCATGGTGATAATACTGTACATTATTCTTTGAACCAAAGAATAGTACAACTAGTACAATTAACCTGAAGTTTTAATAAAAATGAACTCCTAAAGATTACTTTTAAATAGTGTTTTTAACAGAGTAGCCAAATTATGTATCATATTTATATAATCTATATATTATATTCCGCTATATATATATATATATATATATATATATATATATATATATATATATATATATATATATATATTATATATTAATATCCGTTGTAAGAACTAATATATAAAGGAATTCTAAAAAGATTAATATAATACATTCATAACAGGCTTGGTTCATTTTCTCTGAATCGCTTGTCAAATTCATTTTAATGGTTTCTTTTTATCTTTTATATACATAGATGTGGGTTTAAATTAATATTATTGTTACTAAAAAAAAACTGGGTGTAATCTGGTCTACCTTATACTTTATCTCTTTAGGTCTGCTGCTTGTATTTATACCTAGCAGTCTCCAGTGTACTAGTATTGGATTATTATCATACAGAGTCTGCTATTTTATTTACATCTCTCAAGCAGGTATTGTAAATAGGACATGTGTCTTGGGAGAGCTAAGGATTGAAATGAATGTTTCACATTCTGACAGACCTCTCAGATTTATAAAATATGAATGTCAAAACCCTCGTGAAAATACTTGTAGTTTTTAACCACAAATTCTGATCGGTAATATGAAACCTAAATGAACATTCTATAATACCAGCGTGCCCTATTGATGTAGAAAATAAATGGCTGTGTTGTGTATAAATAGACAGCATTTCCAATAAAGAATTGAAACCCATTAAGTGAGACAAAAACTATCTGTAAAGAAATAGATCACGATTTATTGCAAGTGCGTGTTTTCACAAGTTATTTTGCCCTGCAATTAAGTAGCTTTAATGGAAGGCATTGAACTGACATTACACATGTACAAATTCCCTGTAAACAGTATGTTTGAAATATTCTAATAAACAAAGGACAACTTTTAAAATCCAACTTGTATTTTTTTTCTTTTTAAATGACGATGGAAAAGTATCCAAACATCTACTTTCCAACAACACCTGAACCCAAGACTCCAAGCTTAAGTATCTTTCTTAAAATAGTTTTTAGACGTTCATCTTGTAGATGCCTACAATATTTACTTGTAGTACTGCCTTATTGACTTTATTTCTTTGTCACAAAGAAGAAGCATGTTTGATACATCTGTACATGTCCAGTATCATTTATTTTGGCAGCTGTGGCTGAAGATAATTTTTTTCAGAATACGTTTTTATTAAGAGTAAAATAGTTGAAATATGTAGTAATTTGGAATGAAGCAAGATAATCTGACTAGTCTACTAGTCTGTTTTGAAAGAGGTGTATTAAATTAGTTAGCAGCAGGGGGGGGGGGCATTTACTTAGTAGTTACTTTAAGAACACTTGATGGCATTCATTTAGCATTTGAGACAGAAAGGTTTAAAGACAAGCTTAGTCCCTTCCTTTTTAATGAAACTAGGACCCAAATAATGATGGTACACAAAACATTAATGGTGCTGTCACAGGCAAATTCTGCTTTAGCAAGGAACGGCTTTGCTGCTTTTAGAGAGTTCATTTCAGGACCAGACATTTCTCTTTTGCAGCCCCATTATTTCCTATGGTTTTAATAAGACCTCACAAGTTACGCGATCCCACATCAAACATGTGTTTCTGAATATGATTAATTTCTTTAATCTATCTGTTGTTTCCTAATCCTAAAGTATGCAGCCACTTAGAGTCATTATATATTTATATATACATATGCTGCTCAGTTCAAAACACAGTTGTATTAATAATTCAAAATAAGACTTGTAATATTTCACATTGCAAATTACATTTTCCTAACAGAAGAAAAGATATTTTGCAGCTAAGTACCTCTTGGCATTGATAAGTTATTACCACTAGACCACTACTGTGCTGTTTAAAGCTTGTTGGGTGTAGACCACATGATTATTTCCCAAATTCCATTTTCTGGGTGTTGTCAAGTAAAACTGGGGTCTATTGTGCCACCAGAGATGCTTATCTAGATCCAACGTCTTGCAGTTGTGTTGTATAGTGATTGCATTCAATGCAGTGATTGCATGCATGCAGTGTCACCAAATGTGCCTGTTACTTCAGAAACAGCCACCTCAGCCAATCTGATGCAAGACAAATGGAAATATGCTACAGTCTCTTTTCAAAATCAACACTCCTCATCACGAGCTGTAGATGTTTTGAACACTTGCAGAAAGTGCTTTTTCTGACAGTGGACAGTTTATGCGTTTCGGTCAGTTCGGAGCTGTAATGCATCTTTTATAAAGCTTGGCAAGACTGCGTCTATTATGCGTTCTTGTCAGCTCCGCTGTTAATGCTACAGATTGTAAAGTACTATTTCATGCATATCAAAAAAGATATATGTTCATTAATTAAGGTGTTCAATGCTCCTTACTCGCTTGTGTCAGCCGCTTCCACGTTCTCTTTTCTCTTTTAAACAAGGTTAAAGAGGTTTTCACATAGTGTCGGGTTCCTATTGCTGGCTTTGTCTTTGGGCATTCAATTTATTCCACAATCCTGCATTCAGAGCATGAACAGCAATTAAAATGCATGCAACCATCACATGAGTCTTTGTGTCGGTCCTGTCTAGCGGTAAAGAAGTCAACTAATTAGACAGGCAAGCCAGACTGATCACAGCAGGTCCTTTGCAAGACTCTTATATGCCTGTGGGATCCTCATGTTCTGTTTGTATCATCCAAATGGAAAGAAAAAGGCAAAGTTATGTTGAAAAAGGTTCAAGTAATGTTTAGATAACGCTGTGATCCGTCACCAAAAAAGGGATTCTTTGTATTGTGAAATAAAAGGGATTTTTTTTGTCATTCTAGTAAAGAATCCCTCTCATTTTCACAAACAATACCTTCTCTGAAAGCTTAGAAAGCAAGTGCTCTTAATAGAGATGTGGTTCAAATGCTGTATATACTGCATTGGATTTCTGTGTTTTTGTAAGGGATAAATGATTCTAAAAAGGGTTGGCATCTCTGAATTAACAGACTGTGCTTTTCGCTTTGATTTGTGATGAATGAAAACATTGTTGTCCTATTCATATATTGCAGCTGGATTTTTTATAATCAGAAAACTTTTTTTTTTTTTTAAAACCTACCTTAACCGAGAAGTAAAATAACTACTGACACAGGGGTAGTAGAGATACAAACCATATAACACTGACCTTAACTTATGTTTTTTAAATGTTTGCCCTCATAATGTAGTTTGGAATATACGACTTTCTCCAAGTAAAAACATGAGTTATGGTGAAATTAACCAGACTCCTTGCCCAGGGATGCCTGTGTAACTCACACATCACATTGATTGTATTCACCTGATGCGTCAGTCTCATACCAAGACAATCCAATAGTACAGTGTGGGGAGTGAACATTAGAAACACTGTAATGCAGTCAAGGGAGCTTGTGGCTCTATGATAAGTTTTCTTTGGTCAGTCATTGCATCTCCCATCTATTTTTCAATGTTTTTGTCTGTAGTCAAAATACTTAGCCAAGCAAGCAGTGGTGTTGTTTATAGCAAGAGTCACAGTTAAGACAAAACTGACCCTTATAAAAGTTTCCCACAGTATTATTAAGCCTTATGTTTTCATGCCAGAAATTTTCATAAGCGAGTTAAAAAAAATTGAAATCTCTAAAATAAGATGAGACTGAAACAACGGAAAGCTATGAAATAAGGCACACTCCCTCAAGGCAGATTTCACTGCTTACTTACCACACATACAGCATATAAACGAGTTGAGCTAAACCAGTGTGTCCTTGCTTTAGGGGATTATTAAACATGCTTTTTAAGCTCTGTATTACATTTCAAAGTGGTTGTTTACGGCTTGTTTTTTCAATCTGAGTTTTGCTATCGGCTAGATATCAAGGTACTGTGGTCTAGATCAAAGGTGTGCAACCAAACTTTTATCACGGGCTGCGTATCCGGAAAACTAGTTTAACCCAATGTGTATAGCGGGCTGCACATTACTAAAGAATACTCCGAGTTTAACCCTTAGCTGCAATAAACACAGGCATATACATTAGTCAGTTTCCCTTAGAATTACTGTTAATTTGATTTCAATTCAATAGCTACTTGATAAAGCGGTTTTTGTTTTAGTCGACACGTTGTTCAGTTGTAGCCGGCAGCAATGTAGCAAAAGGCACAGGGCAGTGACGTCTCCTCCCTAGCAACAAGCCTCCTATGTTGGGAATGGGTTCTTTCAATGCAGCGGGTTTGTGCATTCGAGAAAGGAGAGGAAGACTTGTGAAATTAGTTGGAGACAAGCTGATGAGAAGCATACGCGTTAAAACGGTGTGCTGCTTTTTATGGGAAAAATTTAAAAAATGCAAGTCAACAAAGTTTAAAAAATATATTTACGATATATTCATAAGTGAAATGGAATTAATACACTGGGCCACAGTCAGACGATAAACGGGCTGCATGCGGGTTGTGTGTCCTTGGTCTAGATAAATATCGACGGACAGAAGTGGGGTGCCAGCTGGAAAACTAATAATGCTACTGATAGAAATAAGCTGTACTGTGATCCATAACAAATTCAGATTCCTCTTGTGTAGAAATAAGCCCTGAAAATTGAGTGTAAAATTGCAGAAAATAGCTGACCTAAATTCGTTGCTTTACACACATTGCATCAAACAGGCTTCCATTCTGTGACTAATGTTGAAGCGGCACATTGATAAATGAGGCTTGGTGCTTTGGTTGGCCATGCTTTAGTAGCATGTAGTTTTACCCAATTAGTAATCTGAAGCCTAGATGCCCATTTAAACATTCCTGGAATAGCCCTTATTGTGTCAAAGTTCTGACCTGGCTGAATATCTGAGGTCTCATGTGCAGTACCCTGCACTGAGTACAATTTTGTTCACTTGTTTAACGTGAACATGAATATATTAGCTAGATCAAGAGTTATAAACATGTAAATAACACTTCTAAGTAATGTACTTAATTGGAATTATCTGAGGAATAATATCTGTTTCATACATTTTTTGTAAACCTTTACATTTCGTTAATATCAATGTAATTACATTGTGTCCTCTTCATAATTGCAACGTAATTCATGTGAAGTAAACATTAATAGCAATACATTAGGAACCTAACAGATCATCTCAGCCAATCATCAGAGCACTCATTCTATGAGGGACTCCCTCTTAAGCTAACAGGACTTTTGTAATCTTGAGACTGGCTTTAAACAGTGGCATACATTTCAAACAAATTAAAAAAAAAACAAAAAAAAAACATACACACAAATATTTGTTCAGGTTATAATAGAATACATTTAATTGTGTATTTGTACATACTTTTCATGTAATAACCTTATAAATTCTACGTGATTTTCCTGTTAATTGATGAAATAACAATCCTGAAATTCACATTGAATTCCTATACAGCTATTGCAGCTGTTACGTTACAATGTTCCGATCATTTTCCTTTCAACATTGTGCCACATTTCGTACAGATTATTCAAGCCTATGTATTGGTTACAGTGCTTATTTAAACAGGGCAGCGTTCTGTAATGGAAACAGATGATGTTTTTAGGTAGACACACCGGAGACAAAGAGTCTACAGCGATTCAGCAAGTGCTCTTGTGATTACTGTAGTGTAATTGTTGGACTTTCTAAATGTGTCACATCAGTGCTGTTTTACTGTAGATTTGCCTGTTTACTGGCAGCAGGCATGATTGAGCATCATCGTTTTACACAGGGCCAGTGATCCCCACAGTCAGATTGATTTTCAATTCATTTAGCTCACAGTGAATATACAACTAAGAAAATTACTTTATTTTATTTATTGATTTGTGTTTCACTTTATGGTTTACACATATGCTGAAAATAATGTAATGTATTAATTAGGTTGTTGTATTTTAAAAATTACTCATCCAAAACTTTAGCTGTATTTTCAGAATTTACGGTTTGTGGATTTGAGATTCACACAGTATTTATAGCGGTGGATTTCATCAACTGTGGCTTAGCCAAATCCCTGCTTTTCTGACAGATTAGAAAAGTGTGTGGCCATTCAGGAGATTTGCCAAGACGCTGATTTAAAACAGACGCTCCCAGGCATGTCAGACCATTGCAGAGGTCTGGCAGGTAGAGGCTTGTGCTTTTTGAAGTGCAGGATGTATCGAAAATGACAGAACTGATTACTGACCAGTTATGAAATACAAGTATGAGGTTCCAGAGACATCAATGGCTTGATCAAAGGTTTATCGTAATCTCTCTCTCTCTCTCTCTCTCTCTCTCTCTCTCTCTCTCTCTCTTATATATATATATATATTATAGTAAAAATGACGGAATAACTTCAACCTCCTTTTATCTGTATTAACGGTTGTTTTTAGTCATTACATTTTTTTTTTTTTTTTTACCTTGACTAGACTATAATTTTACCAAGATTATACAGTGACAAGTGTTATCATTCCTGGCATGGTCACCACTAGGTTTGGACCATTGCCCTTCAATCAGAATCTGGTCATGGGGAACACACTATTCAGACACTGATCAGTGGATAACCAGCTAATTAACTTCAGGTAATTTGGCACAGCTCCAATTCCTGTTCCCTATTAAACCAGAAGCTCATTAGATTTCAAAATAAGCAGTGTCAGAGAGTGAATACTGACAAACACAGTTTATTATTTCAATGGTCAATATACTGTTCTATTGAATATCCACCATCTCCAACATACACTTGTAGCCTGCTATTTAAGTCTCTTGTAAACTGTAAAACTGTTTCTGCTTGAAATCTCGAGTAAAGTACATGCCATCTGCAGAAGTTGTGCAGGGAGTAAAGCTCCTAGGGAGTTCTACTGCTAAATTATAGAACATTTTAAGCTTTATGGATCTGACTGAGTAAATTGTTGCTTATCTAAAGACATACTGCAGAAATCTCTGAAGATAAGCTTTACTTTTTGTGAAAACAGGAAGCAATGTCACTTTGATCTTGTGATTTAAAACAAAATAAGCTTAGAACTATTCTAAAGCATATATTTTTGTTTGTTTGTTTGTTAAGGAGCAAATATGCGTTGCATTGTTGTTGCTTTTAGAATGCCAAATTTTTAGCAGTATGCTTGTTTTTATACTTTTAATTCAGATTTTTTTTAAAGCACAATGCAGTAGAAAAACAATTTTTAAATTTTTATTTCTAGTATACAGATAACTTCCCATGCGGCTGTTTATGTGACCTTATTTCAGTTAAACCATTGGAATAAAACTGAGTTACAGGACAAGAAATTATTTCATACCAGGAAGAAGTAGTAACTTTCACATAGACAGCACTGTCTTAGAATTAATTGCATATTCCAAGTTAATCTATAAAATACACATGCAAAGAACCAAACTGTCGTTATGAGAAGAAAAGGAGGACAAGTAATTATGATACTAACACTAATATAATACAATTCATTTTAAAACCTTGGCTAGCAAGGCTGGTGTCTTCGGTGTGTGTGATCCGCTTATTTTACTAATAGTTTACCAATAGTACTCTTTTATTATTAAGCCTTTCTGAACAGTAAGAGTAGTAATGTTTCTCAATGATCCCCGCTGATGAAAGCCTTAGCAAACAGTAGAAGTGCTCTCTGTGAAAGCCATAGCAAACAGTATAAGTGCTCTCTGTGAAAGAGTACAGTGTGTAATCACTGTACTTTGGACATTTTAGCATTGAAAGCCACTTACCTGCTTTTTATAGCCTCTGGGAGAGAAGATTAGTCTGGGTAGAGGCTGAGCCTACCGCTTGGAAGCAGAGGTGGCTTTGGTGGGATGCTCTGCCAGTCAAGGTCAGTATCCACCAGGGATTGGGTCTCTTCTGCATGGCTGTGGATATTCATTTTGTTAACAAGCTTATTACTTGTGATTTGTTTGCAAACTATTATAATTGCAATACATTCAAGCTCCTGTTATCATCAGTTATCTTGTCACGTACTGTACTTTAGGTTGGTGGTTTCAATGGTTGGCATAGAACCTGTTAACTCCTATTAACATCAAACTGTCAAAAACTTTAGTGCTGGTACTGATGGCTTTAGTTGTCTTTGATGTTTCCCATGTTCACATTAATCAACCAGGACACTTCAGCTCCTGAAGTACTTTCATTATCCTGCAACCCATACGGCTTATGACCAAAAGAGAAACTTGTTATCCAATTGTTGAAAATTAAAACAGCCCTATTGTAGGAGCACATAAAAATGATAATGAACCACATAATAAGGTAAGGCATTATAATCTCTATTAGGATAAATGGAGCTTGGTGCATTTAATATTCTCTGTTGGAATACTATTACAAGCTCTTGCGGTGAACCGGGCAGCTTGTAAATGCATTGATTCTGTGAGGGATGAGCAACAAAACGTGTTGAATTGTTGAAATAATCCTTTGGGAAGTGAATCAGGCAAGGGGTTATTTCAGCTACAGATTTCTAATATGAACATGGCTAATGGAGATGTTGATTGTATCAGTTTTGACACGGGCTGATCCCCAATCCCTTATTAAACAACATATTATCCTAATAAGTGGGCACATCCTGAGGAATTGGTGTTCAAAGGAAACTAGAGGGCAATATATATATATATATATATATAGATATATATTAGTTATATATATATATATATATCTATCTATACAAGAATTAACCCTTCTAACGTATAACACATATGGGGAATAGGTACTTTTCTTACCCGAGCAACTTTCGTTGAAAGAAAACATCACGCGTTTTGTTACATCAGTCTGACCTTGGTGAAATGTTCTATTTACATGCCATCAGAAGCTAAATTCACTCAGACTGGGAGTACTGATGCTTACTGGGAGCAGATTTATAAAGAGTTCTGAGATCAAGGAGGAGACCCAAGGAGAGTTAAAACTCCTAAAAGAGCATTATTGAAATCAACTTTCCAGGAGGAGGTGCACATCCTCAGAGAAAGAAAAAGAACCTTCACACACTCCGCTCATACAAAGACTTTAATTAATTGAAGTTGATAGTGGTTGGTTCATTGCTAGGTACCAATATACAGATCTTTCTGTGCAGATAAATAACCAACTGGAGTAGCCTTATATATTATATGAAAGCACCTGAGGGGCTCGACTTAAATCCAATTCAAGGTTATGCACAGCACCAACCTTTCACTGATGTAGGCCTGGGTTCAAATGTTGTAGTCTCTCTTGGGCAGGCTTGAGGCTGTTATCCTAATGCAGGATCTGGAAGTCAAAGAGTTTTGCAATGCAGCTACTGTAGATAAAGAATACATTGTTATGTGTAGCATGAATATGATTGCCTGTGCGTCTTAAAGCCTGCGTTTGGAATCATATTGTATTCTGCTTGGATGCATGCATGCTACTTGTAGAGTTGCATCAGGCATATACAGGCAGGTGCACATTTCCATGGCTTGTGTTATCCCCATTCTATGGATATATATATATATATATATATATATATATATATATATATATATATATATATATAATACCATGATGCCTAAAGGTTTAAATAGAAAAGAACAGCAGATCGTTACATGATCAGCTACATGGTGAATGACATTACAAAGAGAAATAAATATGTGGTTACCATGGCATCAAAAAGCCTATAAATACCTCCAATGCCTGTTTTCAAACACACTTTCCCTTGACAAAGGTATGTTAAACATACCGAAACATTGGGAAGTTGGCTCTTTGAGTTAAAACCTTTTTTTTCTTTGTTTTTTTTTTTTTTTTTTTTTAGTAAGTAAGGATAAAATGTGATTACAGCACATCTCTTTTTAAAATCCCTTATCAGATATAAACATCGCTAAGGCAAATGAGTCGGTTTCCTCAAAAACTGGCCTAAAGACATTAAGTGCTGATTAAATGTTTTGCGGATTCCCACTTTAGATACAGAGCGGAATTGTCTGTTTCACTGAGTGGCCGGTTCGATCAGATGACCTTTTAATCATTTAAACATGGTCATCATGTTTGACAGGCCTTGTAATTGTTTTAGTATGAAAAGATCACCAGGTTCTGAATGTGCAGGTTGACCATATCCATTATTTATGAGCCTATTTTGCTCACTAAGTATATTTTGCTGTAGTTAAGCTGCACAGAGTGCATTAGCAGGAACTAATCTGATTTTGTTTGCATCGTGTTGTGTGCTAAACCTTTTCCAGTGCATTTATGCAAAGACCCAGAGGATTACACCAGTATTTATATTTTATCCCATTGTGCTCCATTGGTCTACAGAATAGGTTAACCAAGACCTTGTGGGATGTGCTGTTATTCAGAAGCAAACTGGAAAACAGTAATCAAATCATCTGAACAATCACATCAAATGCCAAGGAAGTCTTTTCATGTCCGTCAAGAACTTTCATATCCTTTGTGGCTTCTGGAAGACATCAGATGTTAACGTTAAATCACACCCTTCAAAACAGACACGTACCGCTGTGGAATAACCAAACTGGTACTGATATCTCAGTTAATACTGAAGTCATCTGTTGATGGTGTTATTTATATTGGAATCATCGCTCAGATTCAAAAGTAGAGGGTGTAACAATTTAACCGTTAGCATAATAAAAAGAGAAAAAGGATTAATTCCATTCCATAGAAACATTCCAACCTCAGGTACCAATCCCAAACTCCGGTACAGTATGTGTGTTCAATAAAGCTCATAGAATTGCCTGGAATGACTCAATATGCAATGGTCTGGATAAAGTTCATGGCGGAGTCTCTTCACTGTAATTCCCCTTTATACATAAAACACAACACATACAACAATGGACTGTTTGGACTAACCACCATATCACAAATACACCTATTTCAACATCCCGGGCTATCTTTGGTCACTTAAATGACTGTGTTTACTCTATTGTTCTTACAATGCCTGAGGGAGTATGGCAGCTATGATTAACCCTGATGCCTTGTAAACTAAAAACAAGATTCTGAACTGCTTGAGCTAAATGGGCAGGAACGTTTGCAAATGATCACCAATAAGAATCAAGTCTCTCTTTGACAGGAGAGGACTGGTACCTGATTCGTGTGGAGCTGATAGTCACTGACGTCAATGACAACGTTCCAGAGTGGGCCATTGAGCCGTCTCCATTCCTCACTGTGGTGTCTCCAGCAGCTTCCCCCGGCACTGTGGTCTTCAGACTCCTCGCTCGAGATGGGGATGAGGGAAGCTATGGTGAGGTGGAGTACTTTCTGTCAGACGGTAAGTACTTTTGCATTTCTGGGATCTTAACTTTAAAAAGTCAGTTAGCTGCTGTTTCCAGTCTAATATCAACTGGATCATTAGGTGACACACTGCGGTGTATTGCTGTCAATGGGACCCTTTGTGACGTTTGTTTAGTGAAACTGCACCGTAGGGAAGTCCAAGATCATGAAAGTCTTGAGCCACATACTGGACAATGAACACAGTGACTATCTTGTCAATTAGATAGCCTTTAAATACTGAGTGAGTATAAACATGGTTCTTGGTTTCAGGTGGCGATGGGAGGTTTGATGTTGACAGGAAGAGCGGCTTGATTAAAACCACGGGCCTCCCCCTGCTAAAAGATAAGGAGTACCTGCTGAACGTGTTTGCGGCGGACAAGCTGGGTAACAGGGGGCAGCTGGCAGTGGTGTCTGTTATAGCAGGACCCCGGGCGCCTCAGTTTACCAACACTTCCTATTCTATCTCTATCCCTGAAAACACTCCTGATGGACAGCCGTGAGTATACACAAGCAGGGTTTTCATTCTGGAAAAAACAACTGCATATAGTTCTGTTGAAATGTCACATAATCATTTTGCCTGTTAAAGTAATTGATTAATGGATCAGTTGAATTAAATTCTTAAAGCTAAACTGTCGAAAGTCCATAGGCAGGATAATATGCTGCCCAGTTCTCTACAGAGCAGTCAGTGCAGTCAAGATATGCTGTCTTTTATAAGCTACCTGGCTTTATTCAGCTGTTAACAATAGTAGTGGCTATGCATGTTACATAATCTTCAAATTTCCAGTACAATATTTCTTAGCAATTGCGTTTGAACAAAATTTTTTAGAAATGCATGATGTAATTGCCATCTTCTAAATATGGGTCAGGTATTTGCAAGCTGAAAAAGATGATGAGTCATTAAAAGCAGATTTAAACCATGTTGGCAGCTCATAGTGGCACTGCAAACTATTGGGTTGGAATCACGGTTGCTTAGTCTACTCATGAGATGTACTGCAGTGTGGCAAGAAGGGGTGGAGCTGTCCTGAAAACAAATGTCACTATAGCTAAATGTTTTCATTAATGCCTTGTTTGTTCAATCATTGTTTTTCAAAATGGTTTTGTGGCTCAGGCATGACATTATTTAACTTTTTGTTATCAGTATCATATTTGCTTTATTTGGAATGAATTATGGTGTTTCAAATCCAACGTCCTGTTCTGAAACAATATATTAGCACTGTGGAACGAGCTCTGGAGATCAGCCAGTTTGCAGGCAGGGGTTACTGGATAGCACAGGCTCATGTACTTGACAGATGCCTAGGTGCCTGTAGGACACTGGCTTGTGCTGATTCAATCCAGATCACTTCTATTACTTAGTATATTTGTCCTCCAAATTGCTTTAGCAGGTCCTCAGAAATGCTTTAGGTTTTGCACAGGATAGTCCTAATTGGAAGTATGATGCACATATTAGTATGCAGATTGAGACTAAAGCATGGAAAGGAACGTTTGCTCCTGATTCTACAGCGTCTTAATTTTGACCTTGTTACACCATAGTTTTGTAGTAAAACTGAAATAAATCACTGTGCACATTGCTGTTCGCTTCAGGTTCCTGGCAGTGACAGCCAAGTCCTTCCAGGAGAAAGCTCTCATCTACAGCCTCCTCATCAACCCCAGCAGCCTGTTCAGCATCAAGAAGGAGACGGGGGAGATCAGCCTGACGCAGAGCATTGACTTTGAGAATGACCAACACCGTTACCTGCTGCTTGTGAGGGCTACAGAGAGCCAGGAGCAGCTGAGCAGCGCAGCCGAGGTAACCTGGCACACAGAGAGTCAACGCAGTCTCATTACTGCTGCCCATAATGCTACTGCTCTGTGGATCAATCAAGATTCTTGCTTTTCAGCTGCTAATAAGAACTTGCCAGAACTTACTTAAAGCAAGCTATTACAAAGACCGATGCCTATAGACCGATGACCGATGACCGATGAGAGGCATGATTGCTGTTGTTCGGTAGAGATGATTTATTTTTCCGCTTCTTGGCAATAAATAATGACAGAAGTTGGAAATGGGCAATTGAGTGCAATGCTACCTAGTAAATTATTAATCAGTGTTTTCTTTCTGCCCTTCCACTTTTTTTTGGACCCAAGCACAAAACAGCAGCAGACGCTGCTATAGCCACTGAATTGATGACTGTAACAGCAAAGCAGCTTTTCATGAATGTACAAAATTCTCTGATAAATATCAGAGGCTATTATTGCTTGAAAATGCCCTCTTCTCGACTGTCTCTGGAAGAGGACAATTATAGGAATTAATATTTCTGATTCTGTCCGTCCCCCGTCCCCCTGTTCCCTGTCCCCCTTTGTTAGGTCTTGGTTATGATCACGGACGAGAATGACTGTATCCCAGAATTCCTGCAGTCAATCTACAGCAAAGAAAGCGTCCTGGAGACTGTAACCACGGCAACCTCACTACTGCAGGGTGAGTGTAACTAGGCCAACAGCCTCTTGTGTTATATATAATTGGTGTCTTTGTATTGCATTGCACTGTACCCTTGGGACCTTGAAATTGAGAGTTTGTTCTAAGCAAGTAATCATATCTTTTGTTAACTAATAAATACATACATATATTACTGTAGTCTGTTTAAATGTACACTCTGTTCCCTAATCTAAGCATTAGAATAGTACTACTGTACTTGTTGGAGGGTATTGTGTCTATTATTTTTTTTTATAGGAGAGGAAAAGAGGATTAAAAAAAAAATGTGTATGTTAAAATTATAAGGACCTTCAATCTTTTAATCCCATTTTCCAGATGTCATAATCCCAAAGGAATTATATAGTGATTCAGTTTCACATAGCAGGAGTATATAAAATGATGATATGTTGCCTGTCCTTTCTTTCAGTGTCAGCCAATGACTGCGACTCAGGGTCGAACGCTGACATCTCCTACTACACGCTGAGCCCTGATTTCACTGTCTCCGCTCACGGCACCATCTTCCCAGCCAGGCAGCTGGACTATGAGAGGCCCAATCACTTGTACGAGTTTGTCATCATGGCAGTGGACAAGGGGGAGCCCCCCCGGACCGGGACAGCTACCGTCAGGATACGCATGTCCAATGTTAACGACGAACCCCCAGAGTTCTCGCAGGCCATGTGAGTGGATGTCATTTAGTAATTAACAGTTTAGGCCTGCAATGAGGTTAAATAGGTTCAATTAAGTAATTTAGGGTCCAGGCAGAACAAACACCAGGAGGACTCCAGATCTGAGAAAATGAACTGCACAGCTCTGTTAAAGAATGTTGAAACTAGTCAGGCTTTGCAGTGGTCCCTTGTTATGATGTGACCCTCTCTTTTGTGCGGAACTGATTATAAAGCAGTATAAAATGGGTTATTTTTCCCATTTGCTACTTTCACTCTTAAATCCTAACTCCTAGCCACTGTGAATATGAATTTTAATTTTTCTTTTTTTACTGCCTCTAATTTTGAACTCCCTGAATTGCTGTAGATGTAACTGACCCTAAGGCTATGTTTGTCCCAGGCTCCTTTAATTGGCCCATTTTTTGTCAGCACTGTAGAGTGGTGAGGCAGGTTCACTCAACCATGTCTTTGTCTGTCCTGGAGAAACATCCAGACTCACAGCTAAAGGACAGTGAGAAGGGACTGTCAGCCTGACATGTTACTGCAATGGGGTCACCAGACAAACCTTGTAACAGAAGCTCTGTGAGGGTTAACTGGAGCAGTGAGGTCTTTATGTCAGGACTAATTCAGTTAAACACATTAGTTACTGTTTATGAGCAATTAATGAGTTGAAGCAGACCAGGCATGAAAAGGGACTTTTTCCACTTCATGTGTTTTATTAGCATGGTTTTCAGAATACAATGGTCAGTCTTTCAGTTTTCTGTGTTATAAACACATTGCATGTGATATATGATGTATGCAGTATACTTGGATAAAGTATACAACAACTAAGATATAATAATGTATAATAATTCTGCCATAATGGATAGACCTTTATTTAAAACCTTAAATATACAGGTTTTATTTTTTTATTTTTTTATTCTGAGAACCAAGAGCTTTTATGCACTGCATGATGATAGACTACCACTACAATATGCTGGGTTGTTTGCTCTGTCAGTCACTTGTCACTGTTCATCATGAGAAATGCCAACATGCCTCTCTGCGTAATTCTGGTATTAAGAGAAATCTGCACTGTGGCTCCTGCCAGGAGTCTCATTGCAGTAAGCAGATGATGCTTAAAAACCCGTCATCACCTGAAGTGAGTTGAAGAATAACAGCAGCTCTGAAAATCTTGACAGATCACAAACCAACAATGTCGCCTTTATGGCAGGTGCCAAAGCTACACGACAAGCAGACAGACAAGATGCCTCAGTGAAAGGTTGCTAATCATTGATATGAGTGGCTTGTTATCATTCCTCTGCTGTCTATCAATCATCTGTTTCGCTGTGGTTTTACTTCAGAAAAAAAATAAAAAATCACAGATATTACACAAACTTTATTTTGTTGGGCTGGCAAAACATCTAACTGGATGCTCACATTTTTAAACTGTCCTGCAGTTTAAACTGCATAGTTACAATATACTTAATGTGTAAATCTTTTTGCATGATATATATAACAAGTGTATCAGAAAAGGCTTAGGGTTAAGGTTATATCATGCAAAAAGATGTACACATTAAGTACATTGTAACTATGCATAATAACACTGAGATTATGTGTAAGTACACATGTATTTAGTAAGTAACTACACAGCAATTAGAGACACAATGCAGTGTTACCATTTTTTTCATACTGCACATTTGAGACCCTTAAAATGAATAGAGACACTATTTTGTTAGCACCAATTACTTTAAGATACTGTAGTTCTGATATTTCCAACCCATACTAAGTTGCCCTTTAATCACTAGCCAGACAACTGATGTTTATTATAACAGAAATCCACAGTCTCGTTTTCTTGCCTTTTATTGACTTGAGACCTTTGTTTATCTCAATAAAGTGTTGACATTTAGAAACCGTTTGATTCTCCATTGCTGTTTGCCGCAGCTATCGAACTTTTGTCTCCGAGGATGCGGGGCCCAACACTCTGGTCGCGACGGTGCAGGCAAAAGACCCCGACGGAGACGGGCTCACCTACAAGATCACCACAGGGAACGAGGAAGACAACTTTGTTATCGACAGCCAAAAAGGTAACATCAATTTTTCTGCTTGTTAGTTGCTTACAATATTGAACTGAAGTGAGAGCTCTTAATTCAGCCTTTACACTATTCTTGCAGGTGAAAAACTATCCAGGTACGCTAAGGAGTCCGTGAGAGTCCGTGCTAGTCATGGTTAAGACTTGTATTTGTCTTCCATTCCAATAGGGGCAAAAAAGAGAGGATAGTTCTCCAATTTTAATAGGTCTTCTGTATTAGATTGGCTTTGCAATATTTCTATTGCTCTCCACTGCACTGAAATACCTCAGCTGCAATGGCTAAAGCATTTTGTTTTCCGATCTGCATGAAGAGATGTTCAGAACGTCCCAAATTTTAGGGTCTCCCTTACATTATTTGTCAATCCTTCAGTACTTTTACTATCAAAATGTATTAAGAATTACATTGTAAAAGAGGATGATACAATATTCATCAGAACCACCTCTGTGTGCGTGGACCAGGATAGATGTTTACTTTCTTTTACTTTTATAAAAAGATCGTATTCGCCAGATGATTGCATCGCAGCCGTTGATGCATTTTTAGGTTTGATCCTGTCTACGTGATATGAGATGGCATCCAAAATTGCCCAGTGGTCTTGTTCAAAATCATCTGATGTGACGCGAGTCATTTTGCCCAGGAGGAACTTCTTTCCCATCTTAATGTGGTCTGAAGTTTGTTGGCTGCCATGATGCTCTCAAACGGGATGACCATTGGCACTATTGACCACATGGAGGTGCCTGTCAGAAAGGTTGAGAGCATGTACAGTGAGCGCTGTTGTGTACTGCTAAGCTGGGTAGTAAGTTCTCTAAGTTATTAAATGTATGTTTGTATACAGGAATGTCATCTACATGGTGTAGGAAAGGTAGACAACACTTAAATGTGATAGCTAACCAGGATATCTGATTAGAAAAAAACAAAACAAAACAACAAAAGTGTATTTTCTTGTCATATCTTAAATGGCTAGATTATACACTATCTCGTACATTTTCATAACATTTTATTTATTACCTTCTAATATACTATTTCTTACCTTTAAACTTTGAGTATGATTCACTATTGTTATTTCTGCTTAGATCATTATTTGCCATGCTTACCAATTCCAGATCCTATAGAGCACATATACAGTAACAGTCTGTTAAATCAATTATTGATATAAAGTGTCACAAGTCAGGACACATTTTACCGTGCCAAGCAACAACAATAAAAGGCCATCATTTTGCAAATTCTGCAGATACTGCACCCACCAAGTTTTGAATGACTGAATGGATTAGTTACACTGTTTTTAAATAGATACGCATGCATTATTGAAAATGTCCTCACCCCTCTCCAAGAGCACACGACAGGCAGCTCCTCAGATTCCACTCTTTAATGTATTATTGTATTGAACATGCAGCCCTGCTGTGAACAAAATAATTACAATACCGCAATGGAAATAAAATACTTCTGCCATGCGTTTCCTCTTCATACAAACCATGTATCCGTAGATCCTTAGTCATCGTTGGTCTTTGATTTTTTTCAGGATTAATCCGGCTCCGGTCCAGTCCTCCCCCAAGCCTTCAGGGCATCGAATACGTTCTTAATGTCACGGCAACGGATGACAATGCATCAGGTGGCCCACACCCCCTTTCCAGCATGGCCCAGGTGATTGTGGGAATCGATGATGTCAACAATAACAAACCCATGTTTGATAAGGTATATATCTATCGTATTTGTTTTTTTATTTGACCAAACCAGAAAATGGGTTTCTAATTAAAGGTTTAATACTATATATATGGAATATCTGAGTATTTTGTGTGTATGTGTGTGTGTGTGTATATATATATATATATATATATATATATATATATATATATATATATATATATAATATTATGATATATATATATACGACTGATATGGATATCAGTCATCAGATTCTTGACTAGTACACGGTTAAATTGATTATCAGAAAAGACCATAGATTCCTATACCAAGCTAGGTTATCTAGTATCTAAGTTAATGTTCGTCGAATACATGTCGAAGAAAATTAAAGTGTTATGGTGGGTTTTTAGTAATGAATCCGTCTTCCTTTAGCCTTGTGACATACGTAGTAACACAGTAATAGGTCTATTTGGTATAAACATGTTTGTTAGAACTACATCGATCGTGCCCTAATAAGTTGACTTGCCATTCTGGCAGACACTGCATTAATTATTGGCAAGCTGATCATTTTCTAACCCACATTCAAAAACACCCATTTCTCTCTCTTCCGATTCGTATGTACTACAGTGTCCCGTGTCGTACTGACAGAGTACTGATGGTACAAAGTAGTCGGACAACAGAGTTCGATATGAATACATAGACGCATCTACCAACACAAAGTGCTTACACGGTAGAATGTGTACAATTTTGTTAATTCCAAAACACTTACTCATGGTTAATCTATTGGACAAAGATGCAAAACTTACTCAACGTACAAAAATTAAGGAGTTATGTGTGTGTGTTTTTAGATGGGATTTTCTTTTCTAGTTTTAATTTGTTTCATGTTTCTAGCCTCAATTCCATCTAACTAATTCCACAAGACATACAAGACTATTCCCACCACATAATTCTGTTAGTAAAAGTATAATTCAAACTCTAACTGTAAGCTTTGGAACCAAAAGAAGCATGCGTGTGATTTGGCAGGTGAATGACAAACTTCCACAGCACTAAAAACAATGGAAAAAAAAACAAAAAAAAACACACTAAAGAAAAACCGGGCCACCTAATCTGGTGACTTTCAAGTTGAAGCCGTGTGCCAAGCGTTAACTGGCTGCAAGGAAGATTTGTTCTGGGGACTTCGTCTAAAGATTTGATTTTTGTCAATTGAACCTCTTGATCAGTGTCAGAATTACCGGGAGCATGCCTCTGTGTTGGAGAACCAGCCCGCGGGAACCTTGGTCCTACAGGTCCATGCTGATGATGCAGACGAAGGTGCCAATGGAAAGGTCACGTATGGATTCATGCATAAAGACGGCACGGTGCCAGCTTTCCGCATCCACCCAGAGACAGGTACAGCAGGGGCGGGGGGTGATCCACACTGGTGCTACCTACCAGCCTGAACTGTCACAGCAGTTCATGGGCTACATTTTCAAAGATATGACTTCAAAATGTCATTTTTCAGACAGTAAAAACACACCACTATAAAGCTACTAGACATTTAGAGGCATGTGAGTTGTCAAAAGATGTTTCTTATTGATATCTGGAATTGTAAAATGAGTTTTTGTCTTGGAGTAAATGGCTTTGAGAATCTAACCCTATGTGAACACCCTTGTTTCATTCTTAAGAGATTTTTAGCAATGAAAAAACATATATATATATATATATATATATATATTTTTTTTTTTTATCAATTAACTATTTATTACATAAATTATATGTACAAGGTACAGTAATTCAACAACAGTGAGAGTGGCGCACTATTTAATTCCATTCAATTACCCACTTCATCGTTAATGTGTTAAATCTTCATTCCTGCTCTGTGTGTGTGTGTGTACTTATAATGTCAAGGCTACATTTTAACAAAGCTTAAGAATGCATACATCAAATGTCTTGATCATTTCCTTGCTTTCCTACATACTACCGCCAATGAGTATGTACATCCTGTCTCCACGAGGTTCACAATTAAATTATATAAATAGCTTATAAATAGTTACTTCAAGGATCTGTCTGGTTTATCTGCTAAATTATTTATCTTGATTACCCATGCCCAGTGTAACTTTGCAGGTGCTAATTGTTTTAGTTCTTACAGGAGTGATCGTCACAACAAGGAAGTTTGACCGCGAGCAGCAGAGAGAGTATGCCGTCACCGTCACGGCAACTGACAAGGCCACAGAGCCTCTCATTGGAATCTGCCAGCTCAACATCCTCATCCTGGATGAAAACGACAACGACCCCAAGTTTGAAAACCTGCATTATGAGTGTGAGTGGCTAATGGATCTTCTCTTACACACATAGTTGTGTACGTTATCTTTATAAAGGGGCAGAAGCGAATGTTAATGTTACAAAAACATTACACAAAGGAACAAAAACGAATACAAAGGAACTGCATTTTTTTAGCTTTTACTTTTTAAAAGAAGCAAATAAAATGGTATAAACTGTGCTTAAAAGTAATACAAACAAACCAAAAAAATAAAAAATAACAACATTATTTGTATGTCTGAAAGACCTTTAAAATGTTTTAATTTTGCATAAGGCGCACTAGATTAATTGTCAGGGTACTATTTTCCCATGTAGATTTCCTGAGAGAGGACACTATGATGGGAACCAGTTTCCTGCGTGTTGCCGCTCATGATGATGATTACGGCACCAACGCTGTCATCACTTACTCCATGTCAGGGGAGCAGCCAGAGTACCTCCGGGTCAATCCTGTCACTGGCTGGGTGTACGTAAACGAGCCCATATCCCAGGTTGGTGGATTTACTGATAGAATTGGTCAAAACAAGTCTGTTATAATGGATGTTTCAAAATTCAGCGTGTATAGTAACAGCTACCTTACTTTTGATATTGGAAGCCACTGGGCGGTGGTACTGGGAAGTTTAAACACAGCACAAAACACTCCATATACAAAGGGTCCTGGACAAATTCCTGCAGCAGAAATTGAATCCAGTACTGTGTAAACCTAAGACAAGACCCTTGCTGCTCTGCGTACTATTGTTACTGCTTTATAGTTAAAATGTACAAATTGCTAGCGATAAAACAAACTCATTCTTACATGATACACACACTAGTTTCACACATATTGCCAATTTTCCATTTGAAAAACAAAGCATAATTGGGCACATGAGAGTCTTCTCTTAAAGAGCTGTGTAAACAGATGTGATGATAGTTAACAAAAGGATAGTCCTAAAGGACTCTCTTTCACTGAGGGATCCAACTTGTTCTTCTCAGAGGTCCTACATTACTCGTGAGATCATAGCAACAGATGGCGGGAACAGAAGCAGTGCAGTGGAGCTGGCTGTAACCATCACTAACGTGAAGAACCAGCCCCCACAGTGGGAGAAAGACCGCTATGAGGTCGTCATTCCAGAGAACACCATGAGAGACACACCTATTGTGGTTGGTTTACTGTCTCTTAGTATTTATTTTATTTATTTTTCATGTATTATTTTTACTTTTAAAGTTTAATTAGTATTTCCCAAGACTGGACTGGTGTAAATCATTAGAAATATTATTGAAAAGTCACGTCACTTGTTACGCTTGGCACTGAGAATTTAAGGGGTGAGGTCATTTTCTACAATTAATTCATTCTTAGACTATAAAAGCCATATCACCTCTGGGTGACCCAAGGGTGACCTACAACCTGGAAGACGGACTCGTTCCTGAGACAAACAAGCCAGTGCGTTTCTACCTGACCCCTAACCGCGAGGATGGCTCAGCCTCTGTACTGGTAGCCGAGCCACTGGACTATGAGATCACCAGAAAGTTCACGTTGAGGGTGCGGGCACAGAACATGGCTGCTGTTCCTCTGGCAGCCTTCACCACTGTTTACATCAACATCACAGGTACACCCCCTCAGTGTACTTCAACTAGGGATTTGTATTTGACTGAATGGTAAGGCCTGGGCTGTCAGTAAGAGATAACATTGAGACCACAGGGACAAATGAAGCAGTATGTTGAAGGCACTGCTATCACACAGAGTTCAAAAAACAGCTTTCAAGAGTGTATAGTATTGGAGCTCAAACCAAGGATGTTTTTACTTAGATGACATCAAGCAGCTTTAGCACAAATGCCACTCTTTACATCTGTAAATGTGGATTACTTAAGGTCGATAGGTATAAATTGAGATTTCTCAGCATGATCAAATCATTAGGCTTAGCACCAATGCATTGATATTGTTTGGTGATTCTGACTGTAAGAGAATGCTGTTTTGTATGCTTGACAATTCTGAGAACAGTCAGTTGTATATTCAGTTACTCAAGATCGGCCTCTTTATTTTCTCTTCCAAACTGTTTTTGCAGATGTGAACGACAATGTTCCCTTTTTTACCTCTTCGATTTATGAGGCTACAGTCACAGAAGGCGCTGAATTAGGGACCTTTATTCTTCAAGTATCCGCCAATGACCTCGACTTGGGCCTCAATGGAAAAGTAAGTCTGGGTTACTAATTAGAGGTTTTCACACAAGGCCAAACAAACAATTTTCTTTTTTTAAATTTTAAATGGCATATGCTTTGGTAGGTAGCACTTTGGTCACCTGAAGTTTACAAACAAAGAAAATCTTATATTGTAAGAAAAACTTTGTATACTTATCACCTGTAATCTAGGGACCCTTGCTTTGGTCATTTTCAGATCTCTTATTCCATGTTAAAAGACCGGAGTGGAGACTATCAGTTTTTCAGAATCAACTCCCAGACAGGTGCAATCTACACAGAAGCAGTTTTTGACCGGGAGATGAAGGGATCCTATCTTCTGGAGGTGAAGTCTATGGATGGCTTGGAGTCGGCCAGACCAGGAAAACATGGGCAGGCTAATTCAGGTACATACATAGCCCTGCTTCCTAGGGCCACCATAGAAAGCATTATTCTCAGGATGGGAAAATAAAAAGGGGGGAGGGTGGGTTTTAGAAGGGAGTTCTGACATAATCTTCCTGATAATCTTCCAGGCATATGTGATATTGAAAAGCACGTATACACATTTATACATTGTTAAATAATAAATTAAAAAGTAATGCTCAGAAAGCTGTCAGATTTGGAAAAGCACTGCTGAAGCTTGCTCTTTAAAACATTCATGCAATGGAGAAACAGTATAAAACAGCCAGTGCACTTCTGAGGGTCCCAAATTTAGAGAGCCCTTTTAACAAACTATGTTATGTAACAGGTTTAGGTTACTGTTTTTAGCTGCAGGCTAACATTTACCCTAGTGCGAAACTGTAAACTCTATGTAACCGGCTTAAATAGTGTATCTTATCTGGTGAATTGTATTGCAACTTATGTTCTTTCTGATATCCATATGAAAGCAAATTCTAGCAGGGTTGGCCTCAGCCCCAAGGGCCCCTCGTCACATTTGCCTGCTTGTTTGCATCAGAAAAAAAGCCATCTTTAAGAAATTAAGCTGACAGAATAGGAGCATCCAAGTTTCTCATCTCTCACTTATCACTTTTCCAGACACTGCATATGTACGCATTTTCATCAGTGATGTGAATGATAACAAGCCCATCTTTGCTCAGAGTGTCTATGAAGTCAATGTAGATGAGGACGCAGACGTTGGCTTCGTTGTTATCACTGTCAGTGCTAATGATGAAGATGAAGGTAGGTTGAGAGAAAAGAAAGGGTTTGGGGGCAAAATATATTGCGTTATGTATTGTTGTTCATGTAGGAAATGATGGGTGTTGCTAAGCTCAGCGATTATACTACTGTTGTACACGTTGTGAAAGTAATGGTCAGGTATGACACTGTTCATGCTACCTAAATCAAAGTACCACCCTGATTATTTGAAGAATTTTAATGAAGGCTTTACATTACCTATATAAGGATAGATGATTTACATTGCCATGGAACAGATTGCATAACCTGGACCATCCTGTGCCCCTTGTCAGTGTGTAACAAAGAAGCAGAAAATAATTTGTTTCAAAAGAACCGTTGGGGATTACTGTTGTGTTTGATCAAAACCTTGAGTGGTCTATCTGTGAAAGTTAACTGTGCATTTAACGGAATAACAAAATGTTCTGTTTTCAGCTACCACTGTATCTTCTATGGTATTATCGTGTTCTGTTTCTGTCTACAGTAACCCTTTGTGGCAAAGCGTGGGCCCTGCACATGGGGAAATTGTATGTTTTTGTGTTAATTGTTAACATGTTGATTTGATTAATTGTTTGGCTGCTGTGGAGCAGCAGCTGAAAGCAATCAGCTGTTCCAGCAGGCTGGTGGGCGTGTCTCAGCGGAGCGTCAGTATCAAAACATGGCAATTGCTGTGATCGGGGCTGCTGCAAGGCCTACCGTTTTCACGGCACCTTTTGATTTATAGTTTGTTGTACTGTGTTTTATTTTGCACTTTTTGTACAGCTTGACGTATTAGTCCTCTGGGCGTTACCATCGCTGGTAACGTCACATGACCACCTTTATTTTAATTTTGTTTTCTGTCTGTTTTATTAATAAATCCTGCGCGCCTGTGCCGGCGTTTTCGACAACACCACGTCTGTCTCTCTGTATGCTTGAACAGCGGCTACCCACACGCGTGACACGAGGAAGACCCTGTCACACCCTTCCTTAGTTTTCATTGTTTGATTGCCGTGTTTTAGGTGCCAATGCCAAATTGAGGTACCAGATTACGTCTGGTAACACTGGAGGAGTGTTCGATGTGGAGCCGGAGGTTGGTGCCATCTTCATTTCTCAAACCCTGGACTACGAGCAGGTCAAGAGGTACAGACTTCACCTGCTGGCTTCGGATGGCAAATGGGAGGACTACGCCGTTGTCATCATCAATGTCAACAATAAGAACGACGAGGCCCCCGTCTTCTCAATGAATGAATACTATGGGAGTGTGACAGAGGAGCTGGATGGATCACCTGTGTTCGTACTGCAGGTAAAGCATTGCTTCACCTATCTATTTGCATTAGAAACGCTGCTTGCATGTGTCTATGGTAATATGAATATAATGACCAATTGGAAAATAACTACAACAGTTTTGCCACTGGGATAACAGTGGTATTTTCAGATGTACCGGTTTCATAGTAACTAGCATTATCGTTGCTTGGTTCTAGACAAATTAGCTATGTCAAAAAATTATTGGAAGTTAATGGGTCCCATTTGATCTTCCAGGTGACTGCAATTGACCCTGACAAGGATGCGGACCAGGGTGCCCTGAAATACTCCCTGCATGGACAAG
Organism: Polyodon spathula; assembly: GCF_017654505.1. Taxonomy (NCBI): domain Eukaryota; kingdom Metazoa; phylum Chordata; class Actinopteri; order Acipenseriformes; family Polyodontidae; genus Polyodon; species Polyodon spathula. The sequence continues at coordinate 3,679,039 of NC_054554.1, forward strand.
GAGCGGAAAGTGAATTTATAATCGACGAGGTGACTGGAAAAATCTATTCTCAAAAGACACTCAATCGGGAGGATCGGGCGGTCTGGCGGTTTGTCGTGCTGGCGACTGATGAGGGGGGAGAGGGGCTGACAGGATTCACAGACGTGATCATTAACGTGTGGGACATTAACGATAACGCTCCTGTTTTCACCTGCATGCCAGACAACTGCAACGGGAACGTGCTGGAGCACTCCCCAGTGGACACCTCTGTCATGGAGATGACAGCTACCGATATGGATGATACGACGGTGGGTCATAATGCCGTGTTGACTTACAGAATTGTTGGGAATGCAAAGAATGGCATTCATTTGGACTTGTTCAGCATTAATCCTACAACTGGAACAATCTTTGTAGCAATGGGGGCTTTGGATAGAGAAAAAATGGACAAGTACTTTTTTGTTGTGGAAGCGAAAGACGGTGGAGGAATGACAGGAACTGGCACTGCAACTATCTGGGTGACGGATGTTAATGACCATGCACCTAAGTTCACCCAACATCCTTGTAGTGCAAGAATCTCTGAGAACAGTGACCTGAACTCGGCTGTGCTGGAAGTTTCTGCAACAGATGCAGATATAGGTGAGAATGCCCAATTGACTTTCAGTATCATCGCTGGAGACCCAGAGCAGAAGTTCTACATTGAGAACCACAAAAAGGAACAATACGGGACGATAAGACTAAAGAAGAAACTAGACTATGAGAAATTAAATGAGCAGCGGTTTAATCTTACCCTTAAAGTGGAAGACCTGGATTTTTCCAGTGTTGCTCATTGCATTGTAGAGGTTGAGGATTACAATGACCATATTCCAGTTTTCATTCCCCAGTTCTATCAACTCAACCCTTTACCAGAAAATGTCCAGATCGGTACCAGTATTGCCAAGATGACAGCCACTGATACAGATTCTGGTCCAAATGGACAAATCACTTACAGCATTCTTGCTGAATCAGACCCATACGGGCAGTTTGCTGTTTACCAAGATGGACATGTCACAGTTGCAAAAAGTCTGGATCGTGAAACGGTTGCACAGCATTATCTTATTCTACTGGCCACAGATCAGGGAAGTCCTGCCCACACAGGAAGTGCCACAGTGCAGTTGCCCCTTATTGATGTTAATGACAATGGACCAGAGTTCGAAGCCGCCTACATGCCTGTGGTTTGGGAAAACGTCCCGGGGCCTCAGATTGTTCGAATGAACCAGACCTCTTTGCATCTCCACGCGGTTGATAGAGATATCGCTGAAAATGGCTCGCCCTTCTCATTTAGCTTGCCTCAGGAGTTTAGAAACAGTACAGACTTTATCCTGAGAGACAATGGCAATAACACAGCCACTATCACAGCACTGAGGCAATTCGACAGAGAGGAACAGAAAGAGTTTTATCTTCCTATCATCATAAAAGACAGTGGGCATCCTTCAAAGAGTGCTACCAATACTCTGACCATCACCATAGGGGATGAAAATGATCATCCCCATGAGCCAGGATTCAAGGAAATCTACATCAACAACCACAGAGGTAGGACTTTATGTGTGCTTTACATTGCTCCTGTGTTTTATGTTGATACTTCCTTTGATAATATATTCTTTACAGAGGCATATACGTCTTTATTTTCAGTAAGGGCCCGTTATACTAAACCAATAACTGTGAGCAATTTCCCTAGAGTGAACTAGTAGAGCACACAGACAGGAAGCTTGTACGTAGGAATGAAGCCTACTCAATACAGAACTCTCCCAATCTGAAAATGAGTTCTAATACTGCAGTTACTGGGTTAGCTGGCTTTCACTGTGGCTGACAGTCACTCGTTGTGACCGAACAAAAAATATTACAGAGTGAGTGGAACATCTAACTCGATTAGTATCGTCTTGCTTTCCAAACAGGGAGAATGCCGACAACTGTTCTGGGGAAGGTTTACGCTCCAGATCGAGATGACTGGGACAACAAAACTTATACCTCTGAGGGGCATGTACCAAAGTGAGACACTTATTCCAACCAATTGAACAGAATCAACAAAAGACCAACTCCCAATAGACCTAAAGAGGAACTGACATACAGATATTGTTTTTTCTATGTACAGTATTACAAACTAGAAAAAAAGTCATTGGGGCTAGTATTGGAATACATGTTGGAATAACTTGTATAGCTTTATAGTTTTGTACTGTAGATAAAAGGCCTACAGATTACAGCTACTTTTTTTTGACATGTTATAAAATACTACGAAGGGGAACTTCATAGATACATCAATGTGAAATAAAATATTAAAGGTGGTCTTGTTTTATTTTAAGAGACTTGTTTAATTAGTGCACTTGGCCGCTTATTTCATGTATATAAATGTTACCCCTTAGCAAGGTCAGCAGTTTATAGAAAAGAAACTAAAGAGGGGCTTTAAAAGTGAATGAATACAGTGAATGAATACAGTGAATGAATACAGGGTTCATTCAACATGTTGCTTGCTATTATATGGTGTGCTTTCCCAAATGCAGGTACTTCATTTTGAACAAAAAGACTGGCTTTCTTATAATCAAAGAAAATGCACCTCAGGGTAGTTATGAGTTTAAGGTCAGGGTATCGGATGGACTCTGGCCCGATGCTGTATCGAGTGTGAAAGTCCATATCAAAGAGCTCCGAGACGAAGCAATTTACAACTCTGGCTCCGTACGCCTCTCAGGTAAGACAAGCTTTGCAGTTGTTTCCATTTATAAACTGTACATCTTCGGCATGAATTTACTGCCACAAACTCAGCCTGTGCATTTCACTGTAAACCCAATTAATCCTCAGATAGGGTTGTATTTTTTAAAGGATTATTGTTTGTGTGCTCGTTTGTGTCTGCTTGGCAGATTTTTTGCTACTCACAAATGGATTCTGGTTGGTGACAGGCCGTCTCAGCAGATATAAACAAACGCAAAGAACGTGCCATTGAAAGGGTTGAAGATCTGGTTTGAAAGCTATCGTATAATTGCATCTGAAAGAAATCATGTTGATCGAATTTAAGCTTCATTAAGAAATATAATAAAGCTCTACTCATCTCTAGAGGCTTGGTTTCTAAACCAGCTTAAGTCCCTCCAAAAGTGAAATTAGTTTAGTGCTTGCATGCTGTACAAAAATCACTGTACAATTTGACATAAGTTACAGCTTATCTTTGAGAAATGGTTGGCAGGGAATTGGAAAAGCTTCTGTGGTGTCCATATATTACCTATATTACTTTGTAGCCTGACTATTAGTCCACTAGTTTTTTTTTGTTATATGGGATTAAAATAGACACAGCTGCTTTAACAAAAATTTGCAAAATTTGCACAATTAAAAAAAACTGCCGCAGAGCTAGGAGGAAACATCCAAAGCACATGTAGGAGGTCTTAAGTAAAATCACCTGCTATTTCTGTGTATCATCAACATTTTGTTTTGAACACTGCATAGATTTTATGAACACTTTGCATTATACTGATTATACCTCTGTTTTACGTGGGAGGGGATCAGCTTTTGCTGGCTTGGAAGAAGATGTTTGAGGCAGACTCCAGCGAGAGATTTTAATAGGATTCTTTATTCTTTAATTCTTTAATCCATGAAAGCCCAGTGAGAATAACAATTTTTGATGTTTTTACAATATTGGCTTTGGGATTAACAGAGGGAGCTAAAGAACTGTGTTGTGCCAATGTTCACACCCACACACACACACACATCTTGCAATATATATATATATTATATATATATATATATATATATATATATATATATATATATATATATATACACACACACACACACACACACACACACATATATATATATATATATATATATATATATATATATATATATATATATATATATATATATATATATATATTGCATAGACACTTCTGTGAAAAACTATAAATAGATTTTGCGTTAGGTTTGAACAAATAAAAAATTTACTTATTTTACTAATTTGATCAATCTGATTCCCCTCCCTTTTATTGAAATGGGTTTCAGATTTGTAATATAGGAATCATAATTGTTCTGGAAAGGTACATGACTGACAGCCATGGCTGATGATGTGTGATGCATTCACAGAGCTCAATGGGCAATACAGTGTTCTGCAATATGAATCAGTACAGCCCTGGAGGGACTGACCACTTGGATGTCTACAGGTCATGCCTGGTAGTACAGCCATCCTATCTAAGTCTTTGTCCACAGTTCGATTTACCAATAACCTGGTAATGTAAGACTGGAAAGAAATGTCTAATGAATCTGGAAAGAAAAATATTGACCAAGGGCCCACCCAATTCAATTAACAGTTACCTGGGGAAAAAAGCATTTTTCGAAAAAAAATATATAATTTCACATAACTAAGAAAGTGGATGTGGTTATATTTTTTATTTCAAGGCCTTCTCGAATGCGTTTTTCCGAACCTGTTTAATGCATTTTTCCAAGCTAAAAGTTAATTGAATTGAGCCCCATGTCTTCTTTAAACTCCTCTTCAAGGATAGCTGAGGCATAGGAGTGACAGCGGTGAGCTGGCATTGATAAAGACCACAGAGCCATCATCTTTCCCTTTTCAGACTTTCAGCATGGACTAAACCTTTTTTGCTTTTCTGGAGAGTGCATGCATGCTTTTTGATGGGGCCCTTCAGGTACTATATTTGTGCTGTTGTTCAGATATCACGGCAGAGGAGTTTGTTCAGAAAGGGGAAGATGGCAAGAGCAGGTACGAGACTTTCAAGGAGTTTCTGGCCAAGATCTTCCCTGCTCCCCCAGACAACATCAACGTGTTCAGTGTGATGAACGTGAAAGACAGGAGGACTGACATCAGGTTCTCTGTGCATGGCTCCTCATATTTCAGACCAGAAAAACTGCATGGATACGTTGCAGCCTACCAACAGGAGGTAGGCTAATGTACGGCTACAGTATACACTACCACGCCTTCTACTTACATGAAACATTGCATTTCTGGTTTATGTGTTACTGCGTGTCAGGATGAAAGATTTTAGACACAGTGTTACATTTGAACTTGGTTAATCAACTTTACCCTACTAGGAGCATGTGGAATGGGAAATGTGATGATGTTTCAGCCTGACGAAATTGCCCTGATTGTCAGAACTTTGAACAGCTCCTTTCTGTGAATAATGACTTATTCTGTGCTCTGAACCCTACAGCTCTCCAGCTGCACATTCACACTCTCTCTGACCAGACTGATAACACAGAGCCTGAGCAGGAGAGCCTGCATTCACAGATGACATGAAATCTCAAGGGACGTGTTAGTTACCCTCTTGGATATATTCAATCCAAACGATAGCACATGGGTAAAGGTGCACTAAAAATAACCTGATAATGCTGAATTCCCAATTATCCTGTTAAAACACTACTGTGTAGACTCTCGTAGATAGGGTAATATTGTAATAACTGGATAATTTACACGTGTGGTTGTGTGTTTACACTGTAGTTACTATGCAACCACATATACAATTACAGGGCAGTCAAAGACGCTTACCACATGCAGTAAGTGAATGGCAGTGTGCTTATATGCAAGATAATCACATGAGCTTGTATGGAAAGAAAAAAAAAGTAATATAGCAATAATCCATTGTATAGGATTGATTATACTGACTAATACAATGATTGCTGTACTTGTACCACAGTATCATTGATCCTTTATTAGTACAGAACAATTGCATTGACATTTGAGGGTGTTTTTGGGAAGTATTATGGCAAATTAACTAAAATTGTTAGATTAAAACAAACATGGTTATGAAATAAAAAAAAAAAAAAAAAAAAAAAAAGATTACAAACTGTAAATATGTAACATTCCAGGGTTTGGCAATCTGGCATTCCCCAGGAAATATCAACCGTGATATATAAGCGTGCCCATTTTGTGATTCACACAGCTTTTATTGGCTCTGGCTCATACACAATAGTTATGTTCTTGCATACCAATCTACTTCCTCTGGGCCAGAAAGGCTGGTTTCTAGTACTAACCCTTTGGGTATTTCAAAGATGTTAAAGACCTACAAATATCTTCTAATTGTCGTAACTGTGCGCAAAACAAAAGCCCAGAAAGAACCCTGGTGTCCTTCCCCTCGAGCAAGGTAGTTCCAGCATGTGCTAATCATTAGCTTTCTGTATATGTTTTATAGCAGCTAATCTTTCCATTGTGGTGATTTACTGCAAGCTAGAGCAACAGTGTGGAATCTCATTTAGACAATGGAATACAAATTACCTTTTCATACAATAATTTACACATTAAACTGGCATGTGGAATAAGGCAGCTTGATTGTCAGAGGCCTTCACATATGTTTGTCTAAATGCACCCGCTCTGAGGGCACTGAGCTACAGTTGACCCCGGGAGGTAGGTCCTGTCTGCCATAGCATCTCCTCTGCTTCCTCTGTCAGGGTCTCTCAGACTCACACAGGAAGCTGGGGGGCCTATTGCTGGGACCTTCTAAGAAGGTTTACATGCCCTGCAACTTTCAGAAACGGAGGCTACAGCAGGATCTGTATTTTCTTTCTGAAAACTAATGTGAAGGGAGATCTGACAAGACCGAGCCATTGGTAACTGATACACCACAGTGGATATCAGCTCTTTAGGGTTCTGTGTGGATGTGATTGGAATTATGAGACCCAGGGAATGGCTTTGTTCTACTTCCCCCGCCCCCCCCCCCACCCATTCTCAAGTTCTCATTTCTTAGCGCTAGCTGCATATCTTCTTTTGTTCTGTCAAGTCTAATTTCAATCAAATCCCCTATGTGGAGGTATGGGAGACTCTGACCTACAGTTGTACTCTGCTGGTCCAAACATGTTGAGGCTATGCAGCAACAAATTTATCTCGTTATTGGTTCCTGACAGATTCATCTTATGCCAAATGTTCCGGAAAAGGAGCTTTATCTATTTTATTTGGGAACAGCTCTCAGATGGATGTTCTTTCTGGTTCTCTGCTCATTTGGTAGCTGCAGGCTTACTTTTAATCCTGTTTGTAATAAAAGCTTCTTCTTCTTCAGAGCTATATTTGCAATTATGCTAATTCTTCTTGCTCCTCACTCTCTCTCTCTCCTCTGCCTCCCGCTCTCTCAGCTGCAGTCGGTTCTCCAGTTGAATGTGACCCAGGTCCATGTTGATGAGTGTGTACAGACTGACTGCAGAGACAGCGCTGGCTGCTCCAATCACCTGACGGTTAGCGACACGCCCACAGTGGTGGATTCTGGGAACACGTCCCTAGTCTCTCTGACAGTGGGAGTCAATGCGGTATGCACTTGTAGTAGCCGCGAACATCTCCACCAATCGTGTACCTCTTACCCACGAAATCCCTGTCACAATGGCGGCATATGCATGGGCAGCCAAAATGGATACAGGTAAGACACAAATGCTCATCTCCCTGGATCAAGATGCAATGACATAACCCGCTTTATGTCTGCAATCATATTTTTGAAATTGCTTCAGTGTTTCCCCCTATATTCATGATAATCCGTTTTTGATTCAGCTCACTTGGCTCATGTCTGCTATTAAGCAAACCGCCACTAACCTGCACAAAATGTGGAACGGAAGGTAGAGATATGGGGCTGTACAGATTGATGAAATGTTGTTGTGACTTGGCTTTTGGTAGACAACTACTTAAAAGATTTTTTGGGTAAGAGGTTATAAGTACATTATTTCTTTCTTACAAAATGCAGTCTAGCAGCAGCATTTAAAGGGCCTCTAATTACATTCTCCTTTAGGCACAATGTCCACAAATATGCCCAAATGTATTGATGGATCTGGTCCATTTTATTTTTAGGATGCTAAGAACTTCTTTACAAGTCTTCATCTGTAGAATGTTATTTTCACTCTGAATGGGGTGAATCTCTAAGTCCTAATACCTAGGGAGGGAATGTATCAGAAATACAGAAGTCCTGCAGAAAAATGTGAAGGGACTGGCAAAAACATTCTAATGATTTTTAAAAGTTTTGGTAGTTTGCATGGCCAATTTGCTGTGTACTACACAGGTTTGCTTTTTACCTAATAGCCTGGCCAGCTTTGGTGTTCACATGGTGCTTCACAGCATAATCATGTGATTTACTGAAGAAAATAAGTCCTCACCACTCATCAAAGGTAACATAATACAGGGCTCCAGTTCACTGTTATGTATAAGCATGGGGGAATAATGATGAATCAGTTGCTTTGAAAATGCACTGTAGTTAAAGCATATATTAATACAGCTGAACTATAGCGCAGGTGTGGTTATATTGGGCCAAAGTGTTATTTTTGCATTTTGTTACCAAAATATCATTGGTCTAGGCTGTTACTATAAGTATCACTTCAAAAAGAGAATGTGCCTCTTTATTCTTTACTTACAAGATAATATACAGTAATTCACTTGAAAACATCAGCAAAAAGAACCACTTAAGTTGACTCAAAAAGCTGTGTCACGATAACGAAAACGTAGTAAGAGCCAATAATTTATGCAAAGAGCCTAGTCTAAAGTGGTTGGTTATAAATCACTCATTTGGAAGTCACATATTTTCAATGATCTCTCAAGCATTCACAGCACACCGTGCTGAGTAAAGTCTCCAGATAACTGAACGATGTTCAGAGAAAAGCGCAGCAAAGGCTAAGTGGCGGATGAAGGATGTTTTTGATGCCGATGCAAATTGCAGCAGTCATTAGGAAAGTGCGGTATAAAGAGTCTCCTGGAGGCTGCATGTACACTGTGTTATCTAGAGTGTGAAATATTGGAGCAGGGCTCATCATTTAGTGCAGATTATCAGGTTTTAAAATGGAAAGGAAAAAGGAATAGCTTGGAACAATTACTACTGTGAATTTGCAATTTCAGGATGAGCTACTTTGGCTGAAAAATATTTTATTTGCCATGTATGTGGTGTATAAAACGGATTCAGCCACAAAGGCGTAATCCCAAAGAGTTTTGTTTGTTTTTAGAGCTTAAAAAAATGTGTTTGTCTGTTTTTTGTTTCCTCAGGTGTCAGTGTCCTCCTCAGTTTGAAGGCCCTGACTGCCAGCAGACCAAACACAGTTTCCATGGCAATGGCTATGCTTGGTTTCCCCCCTTAAGGCCTTGTTTTGAAAGTCACCTCTCTCTGGAGTTTATCACTGAGGTTGCAGATGGGCTGCTTCTTTACAGTGGGCCTGTGACAGAGTCTGGGTTGTGGGACCCAGAAGACTTCATTGCAATAGGTATTTCATGATAAACAGACATTTTATGACAGTTTAGATGCCAAGGAAACCTTTTAGTCCAAATATTTAAGTAGCAATTTAGGTAACACTATGGCAACCATTCAGTGCACTCTGCCATTATTATTTCAGCATGCAGGAAGATTAAGTAGTTCTGAGTGAAGTCTTTAATTATAAAACTGATAGAAGTGTTGGCATATTGAATATTATTTCTGAAGAATCTTTCAAGATGAATATATTGAATATCTTCCACATTGCTGAGAGCATACTGAACTTTGGGACCTTTTCATTTCTACTACTGTAAATGTCTGTGTTTCTGAGCCCTTCTTTGTTGTGGGTGTTCTATATGAACCATTGCTCTGTCCTTCACTGCCTTGCTCTGAGAAATGCTGAAAGGGGCCCCCAGTGGTGGCAGGCATTCAAGTAAATAGCAGAGGTTAACACACACACACACACACACACGTCCACATACACATACACACATACACACACATGCACGCACGCACGCACGCATGCGCATGTGCGCACGCGTGCACACACACTCACACACACACACGTTTGCATTTATATATTTGTGGGGATTCTCATTGACTCTCACTATATTTTTATTTACTATTTCTAACTCCAGCCAGACAAAACTCCACACAGGGTGAAAGTTGACAACAAATGAAATATTTTGGCACTTACTATCTTTGTGGGGACATTTTCTCAAATTTTGTACAACTAAATTGTAACAAATAATGATAAACATGCAGAAAAGCTATACTGATAGGAGCCTAGACAAAGCAAAACTACGTCCCCTCCACCATAATTGATCAGTAGGTCTTTTGATCCTTTTGTTAATTATTTTTGTTTTTACTTACAGCAGCTCATTTTAAAAGCAGGACTGATGTAAGTGGAATGTAGATAGGGGGAAAAAAAAGATTAAAAGAAAGCCTGTGTAGAAAGCAAAAATCTTAGTACAGTACATATGAAATTGGCTCTTGTCAAAATACATTAAAATATTAATAAACAAAGCCCAGTCCAGCTGAAACAATTCCCAGTCACTCTGTAATGACTTGCAGCTGGAGCCTCAGTGCATTTTATGACACATCCTATCATGATTAATATCAATTAGAGTGAGCAGAACTAACTGTCTGCTTGTTTGATCAGTTTTAAGGCATCTGCATGGATGACTTTTAAAAAAAAAAGTCACGTAAAGAGGAAAGCAAATTTAATAAAGTCCAGACTCAGCGATGTGTGTTGGCTTTTACCTTCAATGAGCCTTTGCTGTAGTACACGATTTATAGGCATAGTGTATAGTGTAATGTAGGGTGGACTAAAATATAGAGCAAACATACAGTAAAGGAATTATATCTTACTATAAAACTGAACAAAAGTGCAGTAGATTTCACATGTGAACAGATTGACTGCAACTGTTGTTTTCTGATAACACTAATAAAGAAGATAAATGTTTCTCCTATAGTGCGCATTTTACAGACAGAGATCTGTATTACAGATTGGATCCCAACAGGCAGTAAGTCAAAAGCCAACAAGAGCTCATCATTTGTGTTGCAGTCAATTCTCATTTGTGTTGCTCTTTTAAAAGTTATTGTCATTTTAATTTTTTACGTTTTAGAGCTCATAAACGGTACTCCAACGCTGAAAATTAACCATGGCTCAGGCACACTGGTGCTAACGCTCCCGAGCCACGTTAACACAGCTGACAGAAGGTGGCACCGTTTGGATGTGAGAGGCAATGGCAAGGTGAGGGCCGTCATTCAAACTACTTGACTTATAATACTAACTTTCAGATGTTTACCATGGGAATGACAATGTACCACTCTGCTTTTAACTTTTAATTATTTACTATATTCACTTGAGGTTAACCATGCTTGTACGCTGTACTACGCTGTACTGTGTTATGCTTTCACTGTGGTACACCAATATAAGCTTTGATAAGGGTTCTTAGTGTACGACACAGTGTTTATAGGGATGCCCATGTAGTTAGGGGTTTGTCGTTTGTACTGCCTTAATCTACCAGACAAGGAAACCAGCTTCATTGTACTGAGATACGGCATCTCACAGTAGGGATATTCAGCCCCAATAAAGAGGCTATTGCACCAAAATCATCATCTTGAAGTGAAGAGGAACGTCTGTCGTTTCCAGGAGGTGCGCTTCACTCTGGACCACTGCAGCGGTGCTGAAGTCACAGAGATCGAGGGTCTGGGAAACAAGCTGTCTTCAGAAGACCGTTCCAACTGTGAGGTGACAGGGGAAACTCCTAATCCTGACAGGTAACTAAAACAGTAACAATATATTGTACACAGTGTCTTTGAACTTTAATTAAACCACAAAAGAATCCGTAAACGGCAGTGTGTCACACAACACTGCCCGTTACACAAGCGTACCAAAAACAGTGAATTCCCATTGAGAGGCGGACTGTTAGAGGATGCTGAATTGTGTGTTTTTGTTTCTTGTTTTTCAGGCACCTCAATGTGAACCAGGTGCTGCAGTTGGGTGGGGTTAAAGAGATTCTCCCATACAGCTACCCTCAGCTGCAGCACAAGCACTTCACTGGGTGCATCCGGAACCTTGTCATGGACAGCAAGGTAAAGACAGCTGCTGCGAGAATACGATGCTGGCTTAAATACTGCATAATAATGAGCAAAAGAAAAATAAAGGTGTGTTCATTCCTGTGACTGAGGCGGTGAGGCTAACTAGTGGACATGTTAAAGTTTCAGTGTGTTATCTTATGCTTGAACACTGCCTGTCTGTCAGCACCACTTGGGTTATTTTTAAAAGCCAGGCTTGCCACTCATGTAACGGTAGTTGCTTCAATATTTCAAAGATATTCCTCCAGAGGCACAAGCCAGCAATAATGGAATCCTCTGTCGCAGTGGAGTTTGGTTATGCTTTAAAATAAGTGCATTGTCATGAAGAATTAACACAATATTTTTGGCTGTAGTGTTTTAAAAGCTATTTTCCTACCTCTTTCCAGTATAGGCTTCAGTATTGGTGTTATATAACCCTTGATAATTGTGGAAGCTTTCATTATTTTTAATCTTTAATCTGGGTCATTATGGCACCCTAAAGGGAAACTTGGCATTATGAAATATCACAGTTATCTTCACTAATGTACAATATATTTCTTCTTGTTTAAATGCTGTTGTGTGTCATTTTCGATTTCAGTTGTTGCATCCTGGTGCATTGTTAAAACTTACCCCTGTGGCCTCAACATGGTTCTCAAACAGGGCTGCTGGTACACCAGAGTATAACCATCAACCTCTCCCCCTGCAACACTTTGCCCCTAGTTCATGTGAGAAGTACATCGTTAATAAATACATGGTAGAAGTGTTGCAGGGGGACAGGTTAATGGTGTAACAGCTGTACACAGGGAGACGCCGCTGTTGAGACCCCAGGGCTGCTTTTAAACTTCTTATTTAAAAAGTCATCAGGACGTGATGCCTGAAGCAGAGAACAAAATACAAAGTGATCCAAACAAGAGGAATACAAGCGTTGCCTGTGATATTTCATACCCACACCAAGTAGAATTTCTGTGGAATGTGTTAGTTACAGCAGGATAGAGCACACCTAGCAGAGGGGTGCACACAGTGAAACTAGAGACTTCCCTGGATGGGACTGACCTGAATCAGGGACACTGAAAAATACACATACATCATTAATACAAACTTCCATTCTAAATTATTAGCGGAGAGTAGAAAGCGGTACTTGTTACTAATGAATGGAGAGACGATATTACATGCCTTTTTATTCATTCAATATTCAAGATGCATCAATAACACATTTAACCATGAAAAATTTATTAATTTAATGCACAGTTGCAGAAAAAAGGCTATGTATATATTGTTAATAATCACTCAATTGTTTTATCTTCCTTCCCCTCCCAGTTCTATGACCTTGGGTCTCCAGCTGAGTCATTGAACAGCTCCCCGGGCTGTATGGTGACCGATGGCAACTGTGTTACCATGGGCTACCTGTCCTGTGGACAGCGAGGGAAGTGCCAAGGGGAGTGGGGCTCCTTCAGCTGCCAGTGTCTGCCAGGATTCAGCGGGCACCAGTGTGAAAAAGGTAGCAGCTGCAACACAGGCAACCTGCATACCCCTTATTTACTGGAGTGCCTGATTTAAGCAGTGAGCATGAATCTGCTTGAGACAGTCTGTGAGAGTGAAAGCAGGAGCAGGTGCAGTGGATGGCACTGGCCTGCAAACCTCAGCACCTGTGCAATTAGGAAACTGTTGACCTGCCAGACGTGTGCCCGCTGGTATCATTTCTCGTTACTTACATGCATTGCTACTGCATTAATAAATAAAAATAGAAAATAACCAATACTGTTATTGTAAAACGAACAGGTAGGAAGCGTTAATGAGTTTTGAGTTGTTCCTTGATAGTGCTAATAATGTGTTATTTCTTTAAGTAAAGAATAGGGCAGGTAGTCCATTCAAAACCAGTCCCATATTGATATACAACTACTTGCACAACTTGGCCTCATGCCTATTGGTGAAAAAGCACACCGTCTCTGTATTAGTATTGCACTGCAGGTCTCTAAGAGCTATGGAGCCATGTTTACCAGAGAGCCTGTTTCTGTCTGGCAGGGACCCCTGAGTACTCCCTTGATGGCAGGAGCTACATCCAGTACCAGCTGGCTGCCTCACTGCCTGCCAGGAAGACCCAGTTGCAAGTCTTGATCCGGACCCGCAAACACAGCTGCATCATCATGAGCATGGCCTCAAAAGAGCGAGCCGAGTATATCAGACTGGAAGTGAGTCCATCATGAGCAGCCCTTATCACTGCCCTCCCACCTCCTTTCATGAAAATGTTCATAGATTTTTGTTTTCTATAGATGAACAAAAAAATAAACTGCTGCTTCCTTATACCAAATTGCATCTTGTGCTGTATATCACATTCTTTGATTACAGCTGGAACATTGGAGTGGAATTGACCTACAGCACAGGACGTGATTAGGTATAGAAAGCACATGAAAAGGACTACTGCTAACACTGCATGGATTTTAAAGCCTGGGTTGGTACTCATTTAATCAGTGGTATATACTGTAGATTGCTACATAGTGGAGCAAATGCCCAAATATACAAAGATTTTAAAGTAGTTTTCTATTTACATAATAAGTCACAGTTTATAAGTTTTAAAATGTGTCTGAAGGGATGGCACCCGCATTTATTTCCGGTCCTCTTAGCAAACTGACAGCTAAACAATAGTGTCTGACATGCATGTGTTTAAATAACCATTAACCACAAGATGCAGTGCATGCTTAAAAATCCATTGCAGAGCACAAAATTCCATTCAGTCAGTTAGACCTTTTATTGTATCCCCTCTGAACATAAAAGTCGTCCTGTTTTAAGCCTGAATCCATCAGACCCCCTGACCTCTTTCGGCCTTAATAAGATTCTTTTCATTTTTAAAATATTTTTCCAGTTTCTCGAATTCGGAAATGCAAGCAGAATCTTTAGTAATGTACATGAAGTAATTCGCACAGACACTGCAACAGTCTGTGCCTGACAATAAATATGTGAGCTCCTAGTTCTGTAGCCATTGATATATCCCAGTTTGGGACTAAGAACTGGTGTAGGTTTATAATGCAATTGCAGTTACTCAATACAAATTACAGTAAATATTACTAACAAACAATGTAATGTTGAATCTTCACTGTTAAAGGAAAACCTGTGTGTTGACTGGTCTTCTAGCAGAAAGTACTGAATAGAAAAGTTGGCTAAAGACTGACGTGAAGACTGTTCTGTTGACAGAGACAAAATATTAAGCCAGACACTGACCAATGCTACCAGCAGTCTAATGCTAAAATCAGAAAGAGGAACGAACAAGGTGAGTTTGGGACAGCAATCTCAGTCTTTGTCTGAGGCAGGTATGAGTCCACTCTAGAAGTCATGGAGGGGAGTATGTTTCACCTATTGTACAACACTCCATTCTCTTTTGAGTAGTTAAAAAAAAAAAAAAAATCAGGAAAGCCAGATATTTATATATACCGCTGCTCTTGATAGTTTGCAAGTAATAAAATATAAATTGCTCCATATTCACTCTAATTACTGCTTTCGTTATTGCATAGATTAACGTTCCCAAAACGCTTTTTCTAAACTAATTGGGTCCTGTGAGTGCAGTAAGCGAATGTGTTTTTTTTTGGCTAGGTGTTCCAGGGGCTGTTGTCAGTGTTCTACAATCTCGGGGACGGAGACTACAGCATGAAACTGCCGTCCTACCGGGTTGACAATGGGGAGTGGAATATGGTGCACCTGGATCGCCATGACAACGAGTTTACCTTGCGTCTGAATGGAGGTGGGGGGCGGAGGGAACTTAGCTCAGCTCTGGGAACAAACCGAGAGATTGTCATTGACCCTGGTACAGTGGTGGTCGGTAATGGCTTCCCCACCAGTCACAACAAGAGCTTTCAAGGTACTTTGGGCTCCCCTTGTACAGAATAATTCAAGGTTAAATATTCATAATGCCAGAAGACAGGTGCTAGAATACATAGTATATATCCAGAAATGGGTCATTTAGCTCCACAATATGGCTCTTTTGGTGTATCCCATTTAAGGTTTTTAGTTCTTAGGTCAAAGCCACTACTCAGAATGCAGTGTATTGATGTAGTGTTTAAACTTGCATGTTTAATGAGCTAAACCCTACTGAAGTGGTGTTAGTGTAGTTCCTGCTATTTAGCTTTTTAGTAAATGTTATCAAACTGGTATGATAAGAGTACACCCTTTCTTCTGTAGAGAAATATTCAATCTCAGAGACCCATTATTTATTCTATTTGTTTTAGTCACAGACGTATTTATTTATTAATTAATCGATTGATTTATTTAGTATTTTTCACAAGAAATGTGTTGCTCTGTTGATTTATTTATGCAGCTATCATGACTGATTCATACAACTGAATTATTCATTAGACTCAAAGGCAGACCACTGCGAATAAAAAAAAAAAGTTTTATATTGAGATGCCTGAGTACTTTCACGTGTTTTTCAAATGTACGCTGAATTGTTTTGTTTAAAAAAAAAAGGAAATGTAAAAAGATGACAGAAATGGGGAAGTAGCTTATTTTATTTTCAAGGAGAGGGTTTAACAATAAAACAAATCCACGTTTTCCTCTTTTAAATAATGCATACAACACAAACCCATTAAGTAAACTAAAGAAAAAATAACTCCCCTGAACCTACATGCGTCCATCATTTAATATCCATTTGTAACAATTAAGCTAGGGGAATAAAAAGCTAGCTTGTTACTGTAGGGTTTGCTATGTAAGAATAAAGAATGTAAGTGACATCTATTGCATAGCAGTATTAGCCATATTAGTATTGGCACCTGTTATTACACACAGATAGAAAATCTGCTGTCTCTTTTCTGGTCCCGTCAGGATGTATGCGGGATCTCCGGCTGAATAACCGCTACGTGCCTCTGGACTCCAAGAGGACGGAGCTGGCGTCCATTGTGAGCGCTCAGGGAGTCAGTGTGGGATGCTCCTCTGACTCCTGTAAGAAGAACAAGTGCAACCCCCCCTTTGTCTGTGTAGACCTCTGGAGGATGCATGACTGCAGGTAACAATGACACCTTCAAAAGAAACTGGCCAATGGGCTTGTTCCACCCCACGAAATACAGCTAAAGATCTGCATGTCAGATGAAGAGCAATGATACCTTCTGCAAATAAACCCAATTAAATCTAGAGGGTCTAAACAATCTACCAAAATGATGCATCAGTAATGTGAAGTAACGTAAAGCGTACGTTGCTCTTTGTAAAAGGGTGTCTCTTGCTCTAACTCCATTTGTATAACGGGTGAATTGGCTACCAAACATATGCTTTTCTCTTGACAAAGATAGCACTGATGCAAACTGGAAGAATGTATGCTTCATCATGCCACTGTTCTCGACCTCTTCCAGAAGAGCTCACCTGCAGGATAGGCTTTTAGCCTGGAAGAACAGAAGAGGTCTTAAACTGTCAATTACAAACTGTCATTTTACCCTTCACAGACCTGTTAGGGGACGAAAAGCCCTTTTTTGCATAGTAGTGGGAGAGTTGTAGCACAAGAGGTAAAGAAATACACCCAACCTGATGATGTTGTGTTGTTTATTTCAGATGCCCTACTGGCCACATGCTGATGGAGAACTCCACTGGCAAATTCTGTGTCTTCACCCTGTGTGCCAACCGGCCGTGCCACCATGGTACCTGCATCGCCCAGTCCCCGTCGAAATTCAGCTGCCACTGCCCAGAGGGCTACACGGGCCGGCACTGTGAAATTACGCTGGCTATATACCATGATGACGTGGGGCTCAGTTTCAGCTCAATGTTCGCAATCTGCATTTGCTTCCTGGCGCTCCTAGGTAGCTATGGCAACTATATTTTGTACTACCTGTGGTGATTTTCTTTCTTTCTTTTCATTTCCCCTGTCACCCTTGTGGGCGTTTCATGATGTGTTCCTGTTGGAAAAACCGTTTTCCTTTACAAACTGGACACTGCTGCTTCCTTTAATCCTTTGCCTTATCTGTTTCTTGTCTGTATATTTATTGTGAAAAGGGCTGTCTATCTCTGTTGTTCATTGTGAAAGCACTGACTTGAACCAGGTTTGCATTACATAATGAGATACACTGAATGCAGATTTCTTTTCACAGATAGGAATTGGGAGTTTTTATTTGATGAAAAATAATCTTCAGAGCAAGTTTTCTTCCTTCCCTCAGTGTTTTCAAAAAGTTTTGCTTTTCTTTAACAAAACAAGTTTTGTAGCTGTATTTGTTTATCCTAATCTTCCAAACACTAGACCCCCACACAGAAGTCTCTTTTGTAAAGACTCCTACATCCTATAGAAAATTCGAATACTGTTAAATATCCCATTTATCAACACAAGCACACATTGCCGGAAACATGCCTTACTAGGAGTTTATTGTTACATTTTGGCAAAAAGAAACGGTTTTAAAAAAGAAAAAAAAGAAAAAGGATTTCTGTTCAAACAGTTTAGCTTTCTGTTGCTGCTTTTCCCTTAACAGTTGGCAGCTGCACAAACCAAAAGTAATCCTTAATTTTAAAGTACATTCACGCTCGGATAGATACATTTAAAATGTGTTCAAAGGTTAGAAACAGACAGATTGATAATTGTCTGTGGATACAGCCAGGGAATTTATTGTGGGCTGAGCATTATTGTTCTCTCCATGCCACGATAAAGACTAGACATGGAACTAATTCCCAGCTGAAAGTGATATTCTTCTGAATGTACTGCAGATAGAGTCTGTATTGAGTCTTAGGCATGTGCAAACATGGTTTATTGTCTTCCCCTTTAAGGTGTTATCCATTACCTTTGATTTTAAAGGGATCTTTATTTACAATATCAGTTGCCTTGTACCATGGGTTAAACTTGCGAGAGAAAACAAGATGAGTAAACATAAATGTTTCAAATAATGGCTGGCAGTATTTTTGGAATTATAGTCAGAACACAGTCAAGCGAGAGTCTAGCTTAAATTGCAGACTGGAGTAAAAACTTTAAAATGAGAAAATGGAAAATGGAAAATGGAACGTCCTTTTTTTTTTGGTAAATGGAAAAGATGGTTGCATTTTATGTTACATGACATAATAGTCATGTAATAATAGTCAATGTGTTCGTGTAATAACACAGTAGTTATCATGTAAGAACAGGGACCACTGGTAATGCCCTAGTTACTACAATGTAATTACATGGCTATTCATTAGATTTTTTTTTCTTTTTTAAATGGAGGTGTAATGTTTTGCTTTTTCTACACTAGAAGCCGTGTATATGTTGTAAATAAAGATTTATATTTTTACTGAAGGTCATAGTTATCTTTTTTGGATGTTACATTTGTTGTGGGAATGAGGAAACAATTATTTCACTACATTATGTAATGCTTTACACCAGTTCTAAGGATACATGATCACACTGCATTGTGCCTGGAATTATTTTTTAAATAAAAAAGTCTGTCTCAAATCCCCTATCTGTCTCTCTCACTTATTTCCAATTTTCATCACTTTCTGTTTACCGCTCATTCTCAATGTTTTTTCCTTATTTGTGTGTATTTGTTGTCTGTCACACCACTGATTACTATATATGCTGTTTAGATATACTGTTCTACATGTGTGTATATTATTATATATATATTATAATTATATATATATATATATATCTTATATATATATATATATATATATACAAACAAAACACACTTTTGTGTGTTGTTTGCTATAATAATTGATGACTTTAGAAACCAACACAGTGTGTTAGGTCATTTTGTAATACGACTGAAATTATCCTTCCTTATTGTAAAGCATTTTTCATATATTGTTACATTGTAAAGCACTGTAAATGGTATTTGTGCAGTTACAATGTGCATGGGGTATTCAAAAAGTCCTTCAATTTCACAAATGTTTACCAATTTGCCACATCAAGTACTTGAGAGTGGATTTTTCGGGGGATCTCAGCTTTCCAAGCTGGTTTGTACAGTGTCACTGTATTGTACAGTATTGTCTATAATACACCACACTGGGGTTTCAGATGAACATATTAAGTGTGCTTTATAATATATAGCTATTGTTAACTTTAAGTATTGGGGCAGCTTAATAATTACGGAATGACTAGGGATCACCCTATTCAGACCTCTAGCCTCCTACGTCTAATATATATTCAAAACATTTTAATAAGCAAGCCATCTGTCAAGCGCAAATACTGCAAAATATTGAATTTTCAGGAATGCAGATTGAGAATGGAGCATTTCATGGCATTTAATTTGCTGAAAGGTGGGACAGAGTTCAGCTTAATCTCATCAATTGAGATTTGGTGGTATTTCCATACACGTGTCATTGATGATAGTTCATATCGCGGTTTAGTCACGGTACTACGGAAACTGCAAAAAAGGTTTAATCATTTGTTATAAAAGTGTTTTTTTCCTTTACTGGCAGATCTTTGCTATGAGTTTGTTTGATTCTCACCATTCCTCCCCCCCCACCCCACCCCACCCCAATTCCCATGTGCGCATACAGTGCTCCTGTTGGGTATTTTTCTCTGGACCCGCTGGAGGAATTATAAAGGATTGAAAGAAGGTGTTTATCACGTGGCTGCGCACCATGACGGCTGGGAGGGCATCCATGAGAATGTGCTGAACTATGACGAGGAAGGGGGAGGGGAGCAAGACCAGGTTAGAATGGAGGCTAGCCATTCAAAAGATTTAAAAAAGCATAATAATAATAGTAATAATAATAATAATAATAATAATAATAATAATAATAATAATAATAATAACCATGATCTGTGTATTTCAAGGCCCCTCACAAACTACACATCTTGGACTTGGTGAAGTTCTGAAAATGTGAACGATTCTTTACTACTCTAACCATAACTTGAAAAGTTTAACCCAGATTTCCTCCCAAACCCATCCAGCTGGCTAATGTAATATTGTAATATGTATACTGTATAATTAAACCTTGTGGTGTTCTACCCACATGTTACGTTGATCCTGAAGCTTAAATAGCAGACCATTATCCACTTTTTCTTTTTTTTCATGAAATCTGGCAGACGCAAGGTTGGTCTAGTGCAGGGTTACTCAACCCTGTCACTCCTGGTTTTTGTTCTAACTATACACTAAATTGATTAATTGGACCAATTAGTCTTCTAATGAGCACTTAATTGGTCCAATTAAGTATTTTAGGGTACTGTTGGAACAAAAACCAGGATGTACAGTGGTCCTCAAGGACCAGGGTTGAGTAGCCCTGGTCTTCTGCATGAACAACAATAAAATTAGTGGTGCACACTCCTATTATTTAAATTAATATTTTTAAAATAACTTTCCTATTCCAAAATTACAACATAACAAAACTCAGTAAATGAGCAATGACAAGCAGAACTACTCAGAACTATTGCAAATATCACCAAAAGATAAGGCAACATAAAAAAAAAAAAAAAGAAAAAAATGGATGAAACGTCACTTGAAGCTAAATTAAAGTATTATACGTTTATTTGATTAGACGTTCCTTTCGAGATCATTTATATACCCAATATAATTAGAGGCCTGAATCAAAATAAATAATAAACAAACATACACCTTTGATTCTTACCTCTTCTGTTAGTTCATTATTTCATCAGCTTTTGAACATCAGTCCGCTTTTCTCTAAATTGAAAATGTTGTTTTTATTGTGGTCCTTCTTTCAGAATGCCTATGATATGGCTGAACTGCAGAAGTCTCTCCATCCCAGCCCTGTGCAGTCTGCCTATGCCAAATCTGGAGGGGCCCACCAGCATCACGACAATGGCCCCCTGCGCAGGGACATCCCACCACCCAGGGGCCAGAATCATGGTCTCTTCAACACCTCCAGGAGGAGCCTGTCCTTCTCCAGCCAGGACCTGGCTCGTTACCTTTGTGACATCATCAGGGATGCAGACCAGCAGCAAGAGATCCCACCCTTCGATTCGCTGCAGGTCTACTCCACAGAGGGGGGCGGATCTCTGGCCGGGAGCCTCAGCTCATTCAGCTCTGCCAGCATGGAAGAGGACAAGGGCTATGACTATCTCAAGGAGTGGGGGCCCAGATTCGAGAAGCTCAAAGCACTGTACGAAAGAGCTGAGGCCAGTGATATCTGAAGTCTTCACAGGGAAAAACAATATGCCAAAGGAACTTCAAAAGCAGATGAGGGAAAAGAGTGGCTCAAAAGTAGGTCTCCTAAGTACTGCAATTTATGAAAAGAGCAGAGTTGGATCAATCCCAATGATGTTTCAAACACAGACAACACAGTTCAGTTATATGTAAATCTCTGAATAATTCCAGTACTTCTAAAAGGCCAGCAGTGGTATTAAACTTAATTGGTTTATACCATATGGAATGGCTGCAAACATAAAGACTAATTAATCGAACTGAAAATACTTCAAGATGACGACGCTGATGATATACTTCCGTTCATGTGTAAATCTCCATATACTTGAAAGTGCAAGATAGGCAATTCCTAAATATGTTCTCCTTAAAATATGGAAAGGGACTCACAGTATGTGCCTCATATATAACATATATGACAAATATACTGTATGTACTATAGCTGTAATTTTCAAAACTCGATGTATGTCATATTTGCATTTTACATACAAATTACAGGCCAACTGTATATTGTTTTTCCACATGGGGAATGAATTGAAGATAACGATGCAACAAACGGAAGTTTGCACGTCAACTCCAAAATACAGGAAGCACACAACACATGTCTGTCCAGGGAAAGCTTTTTACTGAGGCAGTAAAAACACTAATTAAAAGAGGCTGTAGTATAGCAGCTGTGTATCTGATTGTTTTATAAAAATACAATTCACAATGATTTGAACTGCCCATACCAAATATTTTTCATAAAGTATGTTATGCAAACAAACTTAGTATGTATGCATACAATGTATTTGAAATATAACAAAGCAATATATAAATATATTTTAAAATCCCCGCAGGGCTGTTTTTTGTCTGCTGGGGCTTCCAATATCTGAGGTGTGTTGAACCCAAAGGATTTATTTTTCTATACATGTGTTGGCTTGGTGACAGCCTGTTTCACAGAGAGATATAACACAAAGATATTTGCATAGAGGGACCTGGGACATGCAAAGATCACACAACAGGTGATCACACAACATGCTTGCTGGCATCCTGGGTTAACCTTTGCAGTGGCAATGGTTCAAAACCATTTAAAGCAGCTCTTTCAAATGTATATTCATAGTGAGATTAGTCTCAAAAGAAAATTGTAATTAACCACAATCAAATGCAGAAAGACATACATTTTATAAACAATGAACCATCACCTCTGGTTACTAAAGGGACTGCCTGTGAGAGGTTTTAACGCTCTATGTGGAGAAGCTAGTATACTGTTTATGTTTGGCTACATTCAGTGTGTAAGTCAGCACAATGTTCTCTGAGTTTTGTGTGTCACCAGTGGTAAAACTCATTTCAGAAATCAATCATTTTACTACATGCTGTACAGTGAGCTTAGCTTTTAATGCAGAGGATCTAAACCACAAAACTCTCACTATGTATTCACTTCATTTGCACATTGTAGTAACAGTCTGGGAAGCATTACATGCTACCAATACAGCCTCAGTGAGTGAGTGCACCCAAGAAATTAGACCCTCTCAAATTAGACCCTTTCCTTCAGTATGTTCAAGAAGTGAATATTCTATGCCAATTTGATTCTGGTATTTGTTATTTTATATGTTCTTCACCCTGTTTATCTTGTCTTTGGAAATATACAGTATATTTGTTTTTGATTTTTGGTAAAATGTATTTAAAATAAATATTTTCAAATGTCATCTGTAAATATTAAAACCTTTTTTTTCTTGGCTTCATACCTGTTCTTTGCATTTGATCACTAAAACTGTTCATAGCCTGTTTTTTTATCTTACTGTACATGGCTTAATTTGTAAGAATATACACCCTGCTTCTCTGCTTGGTATATATTAGCACTTACAATGACATATTGGCATGATCTTCTCCGGTTTGAAATGCGATGTGCACAATGACATTTGAAGCCAACAGCACTCTTTTAAGCTGGTGTTACTGAAAGCAGAGCAGAACCGCTAAACTAGAGCTGTTCCTAATCATGATTTTCATTTTTCAAGTAATAGCATATAAGGTTGCATACTTTTTGATCTGTGATACCCAGATGCAATTAATGTCAGTAGCGAGATGGGAAACAATATAAGCGAATAATCATCCACACATCTTGTATGAATTAGGATAACTGAGCACTTTATATTATGTTATTTAATGAAAGCCTATATCAAATGGCCAAAAAAAAAAAAAAATCTTAAGAACTCATGAATGAGAAATGCCCCTAATTCTGAGGTCAATCAACCTTCAACATGAACCTTTGTTGTCACAACGGACAAGTCTGGAGGAGAGTGATGCTGACATGCAAGATTGGTTTACAACTGAAACCATATTCAGAGCTGTGTTCAGATTAGGTGAGTAGTTTTTCAAACTGCCATTGCATAAATCGAGACACATTATGGAATCTGATTGGGGGAAAAATGTTATCACAGGGAGTTAGAGAATCTGCAGATGTGTAATAATACACAATGGCCTTCAAGGTCAACACGATCACCCCCTGCTAGAGAATTAACATGCCAGGTCCTAAAGAGTAAAGAGCTTCAAATGTAACGTTCATATATTTTTATATTTCCCTTACTCTATTCTTTACAATAATCCTGAGTGTTTCTACATTCTGTTGCTCCAATATTTAGTGATTACTTTCTTCCTTAAATCTGCCCTTACTTGCCTTTGAGCTACAATTCTTTGGGGTAGATGTAACGATAGCGCAAAGTGATTTACGGGTGCAAAACCCCCGTAATGCGACATATGTAAAGAATGGTGTTCACCTGGCGTTCTGAACTTGCTATTAAAATTATATTGAAATGTATTCCTATGAAGAAAACAGCATGGAATAAGTTGGTATCTGGATACTAAGCAGGTACAAACATTATAATATGGTGTAAGGATTTTGCCAAAAACTTGACACAAGGTGCAAACCATTGTAGAAGTGAGTAACTAAGAACTGCATAAAAGCACACACCTGCTTATGACCTATCATTAGTGTAAAGATGGCTGTCGTGGTACACTTCCTGATGTGGCAACACATGGCTCATGTTGAGGGGAGGCAGGAACACGTTTTGAAGAGAAGGGCAAGACGAAGAAGACCCCAAACATCCAATCTCAGGGTTACTTTGATCCTGGAGGATGCGGTGCTAAAGCGCTATCATCTCACTCCGTAGGTAATCCTAGACCTAATAGCTGAACTGAGGGATGACCTAGACCCCAG